>NC_143556.1:47250648-47402500 GCF_054136105.1 Typopeltis vanoorti | reverse complement strand
ACACACACGCACATAATGTATAATGCACAGTATTAATGTAAAACATTTCTACAGCCTACTTCATGAAAAACGACTTATGTTTTTCAGCATTAAAACTGTCTTCGAGAAAATGAAGCTAGCCTGAGATAATTGAATGTATGTTTGATCAGAATTTCGCCTTAAGCAAATAATGTCTGTTAATTTATCGTATTTTGGAGCCAGTTTGCTGCTTCGAACAAGGTTTAAAAACCCTATTTCTGAATACAAATCCTGCTGTCTCATCTAAAGCCGGCTAATTCTAATTCATTTGTAAAACCGTTGCAGAAATTCTTCATAAAGGTGATTCAAATTGAGGTCTTTCGAATCGAAACAATAAATGTTGTGCTAACGTTAGCAGTTTATCTGCGTGATTATATACGTTAAAATGGGAACTTTATATTACACGAGTTTTGGAACATGTTTTCGAATATTCAGTTACCAACGTCTTTATTACTAGCTTCTTTGAAGTTGAAATATCCACACTGCAACTACTTAAACTATGTGGTCGTCATCCTCGGCGAATATAATGTCCACAAATTCAACTAGGTGTGTTATCTAAGCTGGATTAACGCTTGGTATTTGTTCAGTGTATAATGACCTAAAACAAACTGTCCATTTATTCATCAAGATATCCAAAATATATTAACATTTTAGTAAATGGTTTTCATTCTAAATATTGTACTTCTGTGCTGTTGTAGTTGTTGTAACTCTCTTCTGTCATTCCCTCTCGACTTCATATTTTTAACGTTCCTTATTATGTATTTTTGATGATATTCTTGTGAGAAGCGACGGATTATTACAGACGATAAATACGTGTATTTCATGTGTGAAAAAGTTATTCATAGTCTCGAGTTTCTTAAATACTCTCGCAATAGTGATGTTATTTTTGATTTTGTTAAAAAAAAAATAATAGAGCGTTAAATCGATTACCGGCCATGGGATATATCTAAGAGCCAGCAAAGTCTCATCATATAAACTTAAAAAACTATCTGATCTCGGATTATTATGAATTCATCACCAAACAGTCGTTAACTTCTGACAAACTAGCTTATTTGAAATGCAAGTAAGTCGAATGAACTGAAGAACAAAGAAATAACTAAAAGGTTCAATCATACCCGCCTCTACACTTAATTATAACTTGATCACACATTTAACCGACAGACCGCTAATGAGGATGAAATAAATAAGCCGTCAAAAGATCAGGACTATGGGATCAGGACTTACCGGCCATGGGATATATCTAAGAGCCAGCAAAGTCTCATCATATAAACTTAAAAAACTATCTGATCTCGGATTATTATGAATTCATCACCAAACAGTCGTTAACTTCTGACAAACTAGCTTATTTGAAATGCAAGTAAGTCGAATGAACTGAAGAACAAAGAAATAACTAAAAGGTTCAATCATACCCGCCTCTACACTTAATTATAACTTGATCACACATTTAACCGACAGACCGCTAATGAGGATGAAATAAATAAGCCGTCAAAAGATCAGGACTTTAATTCTACTGTAAGATGGGTCTATTTACATATAGATCTTACGAAACAAATATAAATCCACTTTAATTAGCGAAAGAATTATTTGAACAGATACAGTCGTGGGGTACGTCTACTTTTGACAAATTACGCATTTATTACGCCAAATATTATATCAAATAATATCAAATAAAGGGTGTCCCAAAATTCACGCAAGATTTAAATTTAGCGCCATTTGTGCGGTAAAGTGTTGCCAACGAGAAAAAAAAAAAGAGCGTGACAGCTGACAGTTCAGGGTTATTTAAAATGGAGCGCTACACGAAAGAACAACGCATTTTCATTGTTGAGCAATATTTTAAAAATAATGAAGGTTTGGCAGTTACAGTTCGCAATTTTCGTACAAAATATGGTCGGAATAGTGATTTAACTTCATCAACACTGAAATGATTAATTAAAAAATTCAAGGAAACTGGATCAATTAGTGATCTTATACACTCTGGCCATCCTTCAACAAGTCGTTCAAAAGAAAACATCGAAGCAGTTCGTGAGAGTGTTGCTGAGAGTCAAGGAACATCAATTCGGCACCATGGTCTTGAATTGTGCATTTCGAGAAGCTCTCTACAGCGTATTCTCACGAAAGATTTGCATCTTTATGCTTATAAAGTTCAATTGACTCAAGAACTGAAGCCTGCTGACCACAAACAGCGAAGAGAGTTCGTTGAATAAATTATGGAACAATAAGTGGATGCTTATTTTTCGATCAAAATCATCTTCAGCGATGAGGCTCATTTTCATCTTGATGGCTTCGGTAATCGACAAAATTGTCGCATTTGGGGTTCAGAAAATCCACCAGTGATTGTTGAGAAACAAATGCATCCAAAACGTGTCACTGTTTGGTGCGGATTTTGTGCTGGAGGCATTATCGGTCCATTCTTCTTCGAAAATGCGGCTGGTAAGGCAATAACAGTTAATGTTGCTCGCTATCGCGACACGATAATCCAGTTTTTTGTGCCTAAATTTCAAGATATGGATGTGGACGACATGTGGTTTCAACAAGACGGTGCCACATGCCATACAGCCCGAGAAACAATTCAATTACTGCATGAGTCATTTCCTGGTCGTGGACTTTTTTCTTTGGGTTTTTTTTGAAGTCTAAGGTTTATGCCAACATGTCCACGACCACACACACCTTGAAGGAGGAAATTGAGCGCTGTATCAACGAAATTCAGCCACATTTATGCAAAGCGGTCGTGGAAAATTTCGACAAGGGTGCGTATGTGCCAGCAAAGCCGTGGAGGCCATTTACCCGATATGCTATTCCATGCATAACCCTATACTGTATACTTTATGAATCAATAAGAAATTACAATTTTTAATTAAAAACCTATGATTTCTATCAAAATTACTTCTTTCGTGAATTTTGGGACACCCTATAATAGCAAATATATGATATTATTTGCAACGAATAGCAGAAGAATTAACTTGATGAATGGCGTAAGATATGATCATTAGTAAAATATAATACGGATTTAGCTAACGCAAATATTTTATTTTCATAAAATTTTCACTCAAGTATCAAAGGTATCTTCAATATGATTTTCAAATTAAACTACAAGAAGAAGAAGAAGAGAAACCCGTAGATTAAACAATGAAAATGCGAAATGTACGTACATAATGTTGAATGTCATGATCTAGATACATTAATGTTTTCATTAATTTTCTTCAATAATTTAATGTCATTTATTGTGTATTATTATGCATCTAGTAATAAGCAATCCATCTACTAATGAGATCGATTGCTTTCACAATTAAAATGCGCGCGCGCGCGCGCACACACACACACACACACAGCAAGAGAGAGAGAGATAGAGAGAGAACGCAAGCATGGAATAGAGTCAAAAATAGTTAGCTAAAATAAATGGATTCTGGCCCACTCTTCCACTAATGCAGTTTCCAAACAAGAAAATGTTTGAAAGAATGTGTAGGCACTTAGTGTCATGAGTACCAACCATTTTGCAGCTGCGTTCCTGAAAATTCCACTACCTGTTGAAATAAAGCGATTCGCATCATAGAACGGGTACTTGAGATATGCTTTTAGAAAATACAATATCATCAAGAAGCATTGATCCTTCTAGTACTTTCCGAAGGAAAAGCTTCGAGGTCATAAAAGATCTTCTATTAACTTTATCAAGTTAGTAGAAGTTTTTACATGTAAAAAATTCACTCTCCGTGGTATATTTCTAATTGCCTAAGAAGGTAGATTTTGGTTCGTGAATACATCTCCTAAAATCTTATTTTTATATTTATATAAAGAAGACGTCCTTATACTCTTCAGAATTTCTTTTTTGTGAGTAATCAAAAATCAGTGGATTGTGGAAGGTCGTAAATCAACTCTAGTCACACTTTTACCTTTAGAGAGAGAGAATTATTGACAATCAATTTAAAAGTAGTAGTAGAGGAAGTTTAGAGTGCTGTTATCAGGAAAGCTCTGGTTGGAAGTTTGCAGTCAATCAATGAATCATTACCTTTAGCGTGCAGAAAAAAGATTTATAATGTACCACATGTGCAGAAAATTAAAGATAAAGTTATTCGTCTCCAAGCAACTAGCAACTGAACACCCAGATGCAGTAAGGATATATCATAATTTTGGACCGAAATGTTCTATATTACTCGATCTCAGTCTAATGATTTTTAATCTTTTTTACACTATTGTCATTTGTTTTATTTATCAAAACCGTTACTGACCTAAGTAGAAAAGTGTTCTGTTCTCTATCTCCTCTTCATAATTATTAATAGCTCATGATTACTAAGTTACAGTGGATAAAATTGACGAAAGATGTATGGAGAAATCGATGTCAAAAAAATATATATATACAAAATTCTAGCCGAGAGAGCAAGAGAGAAAGAGGGAGAGAGAGAGAGAGAGAGAGAGAGAGAGAGAGAGAGAGAGAGGGAGAGAGAGAGAGAATGGCATAGATTGAAGAATAGGTGAGTTCATACAAACAGATTCTGGATATGTCAGAATGTGATATATTATTATACGATCTGATGAACATATCCTAATTCAACTCGATCTACGTAAAGTAATTCATCGCTTCTTCTCCTATTTCCTTGAAGAAAAGGTTTTAATAAATCGTGGATTTATTAAAACAAAGCAAAGTACGACTAACCACAGTATTTTACAGGGGTTAGGATATCATCGAAACAGAGAAGATACAGAATACTTATCTTTTGTAGAAAGAGACACTAGAACTATTAAAATAGTACCGTTATTTATTGTTATTATTATTTTCCCAGTACCTGTAATATACTGTATATTGCTTTATTTTTATTGTGAATAGCAGTGATGTGAATAGCATATAGGTTTCTAATATGAATGTAAATAAAACAGAAGGCAGGTATAAAGCAGTGAACTTTAAAAAAATACAGTTATTGATATTTATGACTTTATTTCAGAAGTGTTGTGTTTGCGATGTGTAATAATCGCTTCAACTTGTGACATGATTTATGTGCCCACAGCTGACAACGATATGTGACAAGCTAAAATGCATCCCAAAAACCTTTGAAATTAGAATAGACTCAATTCTTTGTGATTTTGTTTTTGAGAGAAGAATATATTAGCTGATTTAATCATATAGATTTCATTTTTTAGATCAATAAATATTTATTTATAGCTAAATTATGTTTTAATATAAAATGTAAATAATTTTATATTTTATAATGTATATTTAAATTGAAAACAGTGAAAATATTGATATTATGTTATACACTATAAAAATTTAAAAAAATCATTCTCTATTATTAAAAGCAAATGAAACAAAAAATTCAACAGTACCATGTTGTATCATTCGATTTGTGTGAGGAATATACTTTTTGGAAGAATTGTTATTGGTAATTTTATTTTTGTTTTTCTTATCACTGTTTATATGGTGCACTATTTACTGTGATACTTACAGCTAAGATTTGCGTTTTGTTTTTGGCTTCAATGAATCTGTCTAGAAACTAACGTAATCAATAACTGAATTCAAATCGTTACCTACTAAGGGAAAGAAAAATATTAACCGTTTTTATTAGCTCCCTTCCACTCTCCAATAATACCGATATAAAAGTAAAAAATACAAAATATAAAAGCAACTTTTTTAAGCTACAAATAAACTAAATATAGGCTAGCCTATCAATCAAGATCGGCAATTATTAACTAATAAATATCAAAGTATTGTTAATGACAACCAGATGGCTGGCTGAAAGGTGGAGGGAATGCTTCAAACAGCTGCTAAACTGCCAAAATCCCAAAGTAACATTCCTACCCAGAATATATTCTACTTGTGAACCAGAAATCAAATAGTAATCATTTAATGAAATAGAAACAAGCATTGAAACTTAAAAATAATGAAGCTACAGGATTTGATGAAATCGCATCTGAACAAATTAAATATGGAGGAAATGGATTAACTAACAAACTGTTCACACTAATTAAACCCACATGGAAAAATGAAAAACTTACAGAAGAACTGGAAAGAATCAATAACAATCCCCATCCAGAAAAAAGGCGATAAAGGAAAATGTGAAAACTACAGAGGGATCTCCCTTCCAAATATTAGTTACAAAATCATGTCTGGTATTATTCTAAAAAGAATTATTCCATATGCAAAAGAGATTCGCGGAGAATATCAGACAGCATTCAGAATAATTAGTTCAACCACTAATCATCTTTTTATCTTGAGACAAATCCTAGATAATAATTGGGAATACAATAAAGAAGTCATAATATCTTCATTGACTTCCATAAAGCATACGATTGCATACACCGAGAAAGCCTATGGAAATTCTTAAAGAATTTGGAATACCAGAAAAATTAATCACACTTGTTAAAATGTGTGTTCAGGAAAATCAATGTTGAGCTCTCGCTAACAACATATTTTCAGAGCCATTCAACATCCCCATTTAAAACAAGGCGATGCGATATCATCTATATTATTCAACATAGTTTTGGAAAAAGTAATACTAGAAACAGATAAAAGTACTGTATCATGCTCTGAGGTACGCAAGCGATATTGATATCATAGAAGAAAGTGCAGATGAAACTTTTAACAACCTTAAAATCTCTTCCGAAAAAATGTCTTAATATTAACCAAAATAAAACAGTATATTTAAAAGTATCTAAGAGATAATGATCTCAATAGGCCATGAGCTATTCTGTTTGCTGATATGATATTGAAAACTTCAATGCAATTTAAATATCTAAACTCTATAATAACTAAAGATAATATGATCCAAACAGAAATAAAGATGAGAATCCAAGTAAGTAATAAATCATATTTTTTCACTTCAGCACCGCCTCTCATCTAGAAATCTGTCATATGAATATAAAATAAATATCTACAGAATGCTAATTAGACCAGTTGTCTTATATGGTGCAGAGACATGTAATGTAACGAAAACTGATCAAGATCAATTACAACGCTTCGAAAACAAAATATTAATAAAAAATATTTGGCCCGATTAAAGATCTTGTGACAGAAGAATGGATTAGGCGAACAAATAAAGAACTCTATCATCTTTATAAGAAGCCACTAATAATAAATAAACTCAGAGCTAGTCGCATTAGATGGTTAGGTCACTTGAAAAGAATGGAGGATAACAGGATAGTGAGGAGAACTTTTCACATCACCCAAATGGAAGGAGGAAGATCCCGAAGAAAATGAATGGATAACATCGAAATGGACATGGAAGAGATGAACTTACGAAACTGGAAGAAGCTGGATAGAAACAAAATGGAGAAATGTGATGAAATCAGCTAAAATCCTTAAGGATTCGTGATTTACGTGATTTTTTGGCTTGAAGTAATCTGCCTATAAACTAACCGTAATCGATAACCGAATCCAAATCATCACCTACCAAGGGAAATAAAAATATTAAATAATATTATTATTAGATCCCTACCAATCTCCAACACTACCAAATATAGCTGTTCAAAATATCAATGAAGTTACTTTTCCAAATGTTTCAGTATGATTAGCCTGATTTCTTAAATCAATATTATAAGCTTTCCATAAAGCTGTATTCAGGATTAATGTATCTGGTTTTTCAGAATTTTATCTTGTAGCATAAGCGATTCTTACTTCACCGGAAGTCAACTCGTTCAATAATCGAACTCTGCAGTACACGAATTTTAGATTAGTTCTATCGTTTTAGAAGATTATCTTTCACTATAATGCAACACAGGAAAGTTAAAAGGAAAAAAAATCTCAGTTGACCTCATCCATCTTTAAATGAGAAATTTCCTTTTCAAAGAAAACTGTCACTAGGCTAAGTTGTCCACACTTTATACCTGATTCATTGAACTAGACATTGGCATTGAGTGAAAAGGAATTTCACTCCAATAGAATAAAAAATAATTTTGTTGAGACAAAACTGAAAGCCGAGACGGTACTGTCATAGTAAAATTCGAATTCCCCTTAATCGAGATGTGAAACCTGACCTGTTTGCTGTCGAATCTGATATCCACAATTTACGCCAAGAAGCTTTTTTTTTTTTTTTTACATAGATGAAAAACTGTCACCCAGGCCAGGCAGGTTCATTTAATTTTCTGACATGCGCCGCACGTCAACTGAACACTATATGGAATACGAATGTCATAAATTACGAGTGTCAGAATACGAACCTCGACATGCCCATTGAACTGATCGCAATTATATTCAGTAGTACGTCCGTACTTTTCGTGACCTGTCATTAATGGTATTTGATTTATCAAATGTTTCGAAGCTAATAACGAAGAAAACTAATTTTTCTGAGATATGTATTATTATATATCAACTGCGTGAATCCCTATGTGGTTTGTCGCTTTAAAAAGAAAGAACATTAATTCTGTCACCACTGGGTGTTGTAAAAAAAAAATGGATGCTGCAACAAACGACTGGACAGCGATAATTCGTAAATGCTGTAGTATATTATTAATCGATAAGCGATTAAATTCTTTTTATTTCTCGACTGTTGACGTCAGATCTGATTGGTTCTCTTTGTACAGCAACTGCAGCTATTCTCTCCTTATAGGTTCATTCATACTTCTGACTTTTTTCCCTAAATATTAGTCAACTTATTCGTGTCATTCAGAACAAAGATATACAATACATTATAGAAAGTATTGAAACACCTTATAAAAGTTATTTGGTAGTATATTATATGCCTCTTTTTAGGCCTTTATAACCCAAACCTGAATCAAGATGGGTAATACTGGTTTTGTTAGTAATTATGTTTGAAACCCATATCATTCTTTTTCTGGAATACAGACAACCTGCACAGGTGCCCATCCCCTCACAAACTGAATGACATAATATAAACACTTCAAGGACTAAAACTTTCCATTTTTAATTCTAAATAATTCTATACTTTTCTAAATGACTCTATATTTTTCAGATTAAACTTCTTCTAATGCGCTGTTAAAAATCCGAACTAATTTCATGTTTTTAAAGAACGTATGTGATATTATATGCGCATTACTACTTTTTGTTATCGGAAAAATATGAGTGAGAATACCCTAATGATTCTTCTAAAGAAACTAAAATCAATGCACCGACTTTCGACCTGTTTGTTCTACGATTGTTGTTCAATCAATGGAAAACAGGTTAGTCTTCTATAAGCTATTCTTAGCATTTACTGAGTTCTCTATTGACACCGTTCCCGATTCTGAAGATTGATAGACGAAAAACTGTCAATAAATCTATACTGAGTTTTTACGTCCTGCATTTGAGTAATATGTAGTAATAATGTGCTCACATCTATTCATCTTTGAGATCAAACAAGCAAGCTTCGGGATAATTTTCGCGTAAAAATAAGTTGAGTCTATATTTGATTGGCAGTAATATAAGGACAGATTTGTTTCTCTTCTGATGGTTCAGTTTTCAATTAATTTTAATGTATCATAGAAGTAATCAAAGGAAAGCGCAATTCTTTAATATTCACATTTCATTCTGAGACTTTCGTATTACTTCAGAATTAAAATCTTGTTTGAAAAAAAAATCAAAGAAAACTGTAAAATTGGTCTTACAAATTACTATAGATAGCAATGATGTTCATTCACTGACATAGAACTGCATCCATTGTTCCAAGTTGATATCAGCAAAAAGATCGTGACATCGCATAATACGCAACTAATAGCTAGATATTTTGCATTTGAAGTTCCGGTAGGCTAATCTTTCGTTAAATAGATGTTACTGTGAAGTCAATCTATCCTTCAAATTATTTATTATGCGCGTAAAATAAAGTTTATGTATAAAATTGCAAATGTGTTTAGAATTAAAATATTTTCGATTCTTTTGATAGAATAACGACTCATTTAAGGACACTAACGGTCTGTTGTGAGAATAAGCCAGAAATACAAAGGACGCACATTTTATTTGTTTTGTAATTCCATTGTAATAAGTTATATTAAATACGTTTTATGGAGAGTCTCATCTTCTTAAGTTGAAGTTGCTGAGACTTCTCTCTCTCTCTCTCTCTAAACTACAGTCGGTAGCGTGGTGATTCTGATACGGTGGAGAGAGTGCAAAGGAGAGTGTCAAAAATGACATCAGGATTGTGGAATACAGATTATGAAGACCGTCGTCGTAGTAGAGTAGTACAGGAGAAATATATTAAATAATTCAAATAAAGTTGGGTTTTCTGGTATTGTGCAAGGAAGCCAAGGTCACTCCTAGAAATCTTTGCTGTTTAGTTCCGCAAAATATGTAAACCTGATTATTACAAACGTATCATGGACTTAATTGATTTAATCTAATCTATACAACCAACCAACTAATTTCTCTCTTATCTTGAAGAGGGCAATATAGAGAATGTAAACGATTAAGGAATAAAAGGGGAAGTACCGGGTGTTTTCTAAAAATACCACTCACATGTAAATTTATGTTCATCAATACTGTGATTGGGCTAAGAGTTCGAATAATTCGACAACGCTGCTCCGAAGACAAAACATTGTGCTTTGTTTATTTTTCCTAGAATGCATTTAGAGAAAGTCTTTAGATTTTTATCGTAAGGTAATGGAATTCGCACCAGGAGTTTAGGGACTACTGCTGTAGTACGCGTATCTTCCCTATAGAGCTCTCAACACACTGAACGTGTCCCTTAACTCGATTAAGCGGAAACTTCTGTTATAAACGTTCATATTTAGTAAAATAATAACTGGAAAGCATAAAATTTACTTCACTTTTTTATCAGTGAAATATAACTTGGCCCACAATTATTTAAAAAATAATAAGATAAAAAATACGGCCCTTTTGATTCTTAGTATTAATTCTAGCAGACGGTAACTCGTTTATGCAAAACTGTCAGTGATTTTGGTCAGGAAAAATCCTCCAACAAGGTTGGTTTTTTTATACCAGCAGTATCATAATGCACTGCTATCTAGTTGCCATCCTTCCAATGGCAGTACTGAGGCGCTAATTACAACCAAGAAAGAGAATAGCTTCATTTAATAAACAAAAGTGGAATTCTTATAATCGGGATTTAATTCTGATGACTTGAGGATGAAATTAATTTGTCTTTCTTAGTTGTCAAAATCGATGGTGCCGTCCTAGAATTATTCGCGGACGGCGAATAATTCTATAATTAGCTAGAATTATAGTAGAAAAGATCTAAAACCGATTTCCTAAAAATAAATAAATAAACAGAAAGAGAGAGAGAAGAAAAAGAGAAATATTTCTTCTTGAAATTTTTCTCTTTATTTTTTATATTTCCGTTTATTATATTTGAATTAGCTGGTTTAGTACGCTCATCTTTACGCCAAGTCGGAATATTGTTTTTAAAGAAGAGTCAAATTCGCACACGAAAGGTTGCAATTATAGTGTCATGTGTAGGCAAATAAAAGATTAAATAAAAAGAAAGAAATTGTTAATATGTTTTTTGAATCACTGACTGTTATTATTCTTTGGGTGAAACAGAGTGAGAGAGGCTCTTCTAAACGTCGTAGGTAGATGAAATGAAAAAGGAGGAAAATAATTTGGTTCGGTAGGTTTGAAACTGTATGCTTTGCCATGATCAACAACAAAATCGGTTTGGAAAAAACGAGTATGATACCCCCACACACACACACACACATAGTCCTGTTATATATTCTGCACCATGAAAGTGTAGTGCATAATTTCCGGTTCGTAACCCAGCAAAAAAAAAAGTGATTGTAGCGAGAGCTTAGTCTTCCATAAAAGTGTATCATGCAATTGCTGCATAAAATGCTATCGTTTATTCTCTGTACATTTCAAGAAGAACCTTTGTACCCACAGAATATTCTTATCATAACACAATTATAAACGTTATAACAGAGTTCCTGACAAATTTATGCAATGAATTTGAACAATTTTCCAGATTCATGATTATGTTTGTATTATTCCTGTTGCGACCCCTCACTCTTCCCGTAAACCGTTCCCTCTTTTTGCATAACACATTCAACTTGAAATGAGTGGCATTCTCTTTACTTCGGTGGTTTTCCAAGCTGGATAAATTTGTTTTAAAAATCTGAGGAATGACTCCGAAACGACATCAATATTTTCCATGCAATGTACTTTGCCTAAATGTTGAATACAGTACACTATTTCTTACATTATGACATGTCCAAACTTCAGTAAAGACAACGATCCCTGTAATAGTATTAGGTGAAGGGTTATTCTAAATGATGTGCCAGTTAATTTTTGAAACCGAAGTTGAAAAAAAAATTCATAATTTTTTTTTGAGGAATTTTGTTAATTTTTGATTTTACTGAACGTTAATATATACAACCAATGTTACTATCAAGTGTGAACTTAGAAAGGTTATTTTGATAGTACGTAGTGTAACTATCAATTATTGCGTAGCTGTGCAAAATAAGATATTATCTCTCGTATCTTCTATTTCAATAAAAACACTAGGAAATTAATTCTTTTAATGACTGAGTACCTAGTAACTCCGAAAATAACTTTCTTTCATCGTATCAAGTACTAGTTCGCTTACTCTTGTTGTCAACGTCTTATTTACACTCTTATCAAATGTGTCATTGTTAAAATATCGAATAACTTGAATAAGTTGATTACTAACAATAGAGATTGATAACTCACTATCTATTCTTTGTATTCTTAGATTAAACTTATCTATATACACCTTCTTCCCTTTTTTAAAATGATTGAACGGTCTTTGTACAAAGAAATAATGTACGTGTCGTGGTGAACAGCTCTTGACATGCGTATCAAATATTTAACGTTTGAAAGAGGGGGGGAGGAGGTTCAAACAGTACCAGGCAGCACGTTTCGTGAGCGAGTACGTATTAATAGTGAAATCTTTTGTGACGAATTAATACTTCTCATGCATTTAAAGGCCTGATTTTAGATTAAGTCAGCTTTCTATCAAAAATCGTTAATCACAAAAAGAAAAAGGTAATTCCTTTAATTATAATAAAGTTATATAACGCCTCGTATTTTACCATCTAATCTGTATTCTAATCGCTTGGTTATTTTCTCGAAATGAAGCTGCCATTATTTATATTGTTAGTGTTCTTATTCCAGTGTTTTTCTGCAAAAGATGAAACTTCAGAAGTCTCAGGAAAGTCGATAATAAATATTGTATCCGATTCTATAAAGGATGCGTTTTGTTTAGCAAACGAAGTAATTTGTGCCTGTCTCAACAGAGGAAGAGATTTTACAACAGCCATCTTAAATGGGACACTTTCTGTTATCGTAAGTGAACGAGATTCGTATCCACATTTAACTGACTTCTTCTTTCGAATGATTGGAACCGAGGAATATTTGTGGAACCTCGCATTGTGGAGCCAAAATAAATTCGCTGAGTGTGTGCTTAAAATATATACAGATATCATTCCAGCCATGCTGTCATCATTTGTTGGTATTCTTTATCTTATTTTCAACGTTCTACATTGGTCTTTGATCGTAGGAATTCTACTTTTCGTTATTATCTCCTCTGCAATTTTCTATTACATCTTCAAGTTCACCTTTTATATTGCGGAAACAACTTTTAAGAAGTTTGTATCTCCAGTGATCGGATTAATCAAGGTGATTAATAGATTTGGGAAGAAGCGTGCCATTAAAAAGGCCAAGTCCAAGTAGGATAATTATAATTTCTTCAGTAACTTTAATCCACGATGTATTTATAAATAAAATTTATTTTTAAAATGCTGGTTTCATTATTTAAATTTTACGCAGTCATTTCTGTTCCAACTGTTGCATTAATTCATGAATTTTATTGTGTAAAAAGATTTCCTCATTGTTAACTAGGACCTTGAGTTTGAGAGTATACTATAGTTGACAATTTCACTTGTAAATTATGAACGTAGTACGTATTGTTTTATTTCAACCGACAGCATGAAAGAAAGATAAATACGTTTTTATTATAACAAACTAATTAATTATACAGAAAATAGTAAGGTTGGAATTTTAAGTGTATCTAGTTTCGTATCGCATAATCATTTTTGCTTTCAATACGGAAAGAAGCAGTGGCGCCAAATAGACGCTGTGGTTTTCGGAAATTTCTACTACTGAGTGAAGGAAATCGGTTCTTCTCATGGAGGCGGAACGCAGAAAAGGAAGTCGTGAGTATTAATTCAACCGCAGCGGAAAAGATGAGTTTTCAGAGATGTCATTTATGAAAGGGGGAGGTTCGGAATTTTTGAGTATGCAATCGATAGCACTTAGTAAGGCTCATGTATCATCATCATAAGACAGCAAGAATCTTATTTGTATCAGTTGCTTGATAAACCTCACGCCCGTAAGATGTTTTGTTGTTTTAACATTTAGGAATAATATCACTTTATTAATCTAAAATTTATAATCAAATTTCTTATTTCAGGGACATTATATTTTCGAAAAGTATCTTGTTTCATTTATCAAAATGCTTCTCTCTCACACACACACAGAGAGATTAAACTGAACTGATAAACGTTCAAAGACAATGGGGAGTGCTATAACAACAGCTCGAGCATAGTGTAGTTATGCCAAGTAATTATATCAGATGAAGCAAATTATGTAACTTAATGCAAACACTTGAGTTAAATTAGATTATCATTTAACGTATACTTTGGAATGAGAACTTCTTCGTAATGACGGTCTCGTTCTGAAGCACAAGATCGGTTTATTTTATACCCAGTGTTTTAATCTAAGATTGCAATTTCTGTGGATGAGCAGGTTAAACTACGCATTACGTTTAAAGCGTTATCTTATCAGCCCTTTTACCAATAAGATTTTTACAAAGAAAAGAAAAAAGTATGCGAGTGACAAATTTTAAACTGTTCTTAAAATATTCAGCCAACAAATTTCCCTACACTGAATCTGTACTGGTATCCAAACTTCTTTCCTTCTGTTGTCTTATGCTCGGTTAGCAGCACGCTATTCTCTTCAGCGGAAAAGGGGAAAAATCTTCAAAGAATTGTGCAATATCATATCCATGACTCATATATTATCTGAACATTAACAAAATTATACCTTCGCTAACTTGAGTAAAAAAGACTTCTGGTTCAAGTTATGATTCCTCTGAAAAGCAATTTATAAACAATTCAACTCTATCAATCCATTCAACACTACTCTCATACTATGGTAGTGTCCTAAGAACACTAAAATCTCATTGTAGAAGAGCGATTAGGTTTTATTTTAACACGTCTCTCGCCAACTAATTTCGGCCTCATAGACATTTAATTTAGTTCTGCATTTTCTGTAAATGTTTTTATGATCGATGCTCAAAAGTGTCAGTTTCCCACTTTTCTAAATCTTTTAAAGCATATATTTAACATTCCATCACAGTTTAACTCCAAACTCGCAGAACATTTTTTTTATTCCTTCTATTGTCTTTTGGAATAGTCAACCAATTGAAGATGCTATATTATAATATAGCATCTTCGATGGGAGGGGAGGAGAGGTTGCGTTATTTACTGAGAACAATGTTATCACACCACAACTAGAAGCTGGGTGCATCGAATGTATATCGGTGACTTGGTGTCGAACTAAAGCATCGATATTACACGGGTTTAAGGTGATACATCTACGGAACACATTTAACTTCTAAGACTTTTTTTTTTTAATTTGGATAACAAATATATACCGTTTTTCTTCAGAGACGTTCCGTAGTTTAGTAGGAACTTAAGTACAATTTCATTACGCAATTAATAAAAGTCCCCTGGACTCACCAGAAATGAAGCGAACCTATTAAAGTAATGAATTAATGGATTTCACTTTTTCCCCGTAGTTCTCCTACTTAAAAAGAAACGTCGAAACATCAGCGAATTCATTGCTGAAGTTTGATCCAAACATCCCTCAGCTATTTCATTTTTTTAAAGTCCGTATTAACAATTATAATCATTTTAATATTCTACTTTCCAAAATAACTTTAATCGAAGTCATACTGATAGTTAAGACGCGTCTCAACTGTTGCTGTTGTGGGTACTCAAATAATATAGCAATCAGTAATGTTAAATGTTTCATGTGTTATACTTGATAATTTATGAAAAATATCAAATATTTTGATATTTTTCACTGGTGACTTATTTAGCCATCAGGGAATTTAACCACCTTAAATACTAAATTTTAAAATATTTCTACAGAAAGGATTAAAACGCAAAACATTCCCAATCATGGGACAAATTTGGAAGTTTTTGTTTTAGTTCATTTACTAGAATCTTCAAATGAAACGCGGTTACTGTAAAAACTTAAGCTCTATTCCCTCCCTCTTCTGTTATCATACAAATGATTAATAAAACGTTGCTGGTTTGAATGATTCACTGCAATTTCCCGTTATGCGTGCGATATGTTTCATCCTGCACATTATGATCAGGGCACTGGCATTTAGTAGGGTCGCACAATATAGAGTATATTCATTCTATGGAACAAATCATAGCGAATTTTGTTAAATATCAAAATGGAAATCTCGGTATGTGAACATGCTTTGAATGATTTATTAAGAAATTTATACATTTTGTTAAGAAATGTTTTAGCTTTCTGTTCGTCCATGTTGTCCTGGGCCAAACTACTATGCAAACCTGGAATGAATGCAAAATATCGCTAAATTATACAGGTACACGTCAGCTTATCTAGACATTCAAAAGGTACATCATCAGATACAATAAAATGACCTAGAGACCAAGGTTAATCACGTGCTAAAAGAAGGTAGTTTGGAGCACATATCTTCCTGTTGACGGAACCTAAGTGGTACTTAAAAATTTAAGTAGAAAACGCAGTCAATGCTATGTTTTAGTTAATATTCCAACAAAACATACAACAACAAAAAAATGTTAAATTCCTTTAAAATAGTGAACTGCCGCCCTAAACCATATATATATATATATATATATATATATATATATCATCGTAGCTTATGCACAACCTAGAAAATTCACAATATCTAATCAGGACTCCTACAACAGCACAGTATCAGACCAGTCTACAAACCACTAACCAACTTTTCTTCTTGCCTGAGGTAGATCAAATGCTGACAGGCTTCTCGCACCTTCTCATTGTTTCTACAATACCTCTATCAATATGCTACCCAACATTTTTCACACAGGACATTTTCGTCAAAAGTGCATAAATCCACACGAAAACAACCAAAAATAAAGACCATACGACAAGGGGTAAAACGTTGCTACTTATCCTACAGAAACTTTGGAGTCCCGCCTTGTCTTATCATCCATAGTAATTACAAAAACTCGCTCTGAGAGTCCAACCTCTCAGTATCATTATGATTCCTTCGTCTGTAGATAATTTTTCTTTGAGGATGCAGCTCACAAATAATGCTTACTTCACCAGGTGAATCGTCTACATATAACATTTTGATTTAGTTATTTTCTTTCATATTTTGCATAGTAGTTTGTCCAGGAAACTTTAATATTTAATAAACCTTTTCAGTGATAATTTAAGTGTTGCCGCTAAATCTTCACATTTTCACAGCTATTTTAATAACCAAGTTTTGCATAAAGATGGATTAAAATGATTTTAATTCTCAGAAATTTATGAGACTTAGGAGTCATCTCCTGGCACAAATTATATTAAGAACCTAAACCCTAAGTACTTGAATGTTCCAGTTACTTTTCTACATTCTGCATATCTAATTTGGCAGTACATAAGACCACAATTTCAGCTTTTCGTGGAATAATCTGCACGTTCTGGAAAGAATTACGAAGTCACACAAAGTATTTTTCACTGCGTTTTTGAAATTTTACTGTTCGGCCCGAATTTATGGTTTAAATGATTATCAACCTTGCCTTAACTGAGCTTTAGTGCAGAAGCTTATAGAAGTACTACATACTGGAGTTAATTCCCTTCACTGCAAGTGAATTAGCTGAGACTCAAATTAAATTTCGAGTTTGCCTCATTAAAGGGAAACTTTCAGGATTGTCACGTATCGTGTTGAAATGAGGTAATACAGCTTGTCAGAGTTGACTAATTGCGTTTGGAAGAAGAAATTACGAGAATTTATGGGATGGGAGGAAATAATGAATTAAATGGGAAAACACGTGTCTCGGCTGGGCTATTTAAAAACAGTTTTTCCTTCTGAAGTAAACTGAAAAATAATTCAAGAGGCAGTTGAAACTAATTAGATGAGAGGAAATTTAGTTAATATAAAAAAAAAGCTCTACAAATATCTACTTAAACATTTCACACTTGTTCTTAATAGAGAATGGCTAACGTCTTTTCCACTCGTTATTTTTCAGCCTCTCAATTAAACCTCTTGTATTTTCTGACTTATGACTTAATGAGAATTTCTTCTAGATTAATTTAAATTTAGATTATTCATTTCTTCAAAGAAGACAAGATGTGCCCTCTTTTACTTTTGACATATTAAAGTTATTAATTATATTTACTCGTTCAAATGCTGAGCGACAAGCAAGCAGTCGGTCATCCCGCCCCCCTTCTCACGCACACATTTCTTGAAATCCTCTTTTCCCACTAGAGTTGGAATGCATTTGCTTTTTTCCAGTGTTAATACTGTGTTCAAGTAATATTTGTTTGATTGCAGTTTTGTTTTTGGCGCTCCGTTCCTCATCTTTCACTTTATCTTTTAAATTGTATATATAAAATCCAATATATATTTTTATAAAAACATAAGAACGTCAAATTTCAATTAAAAAATTATCAAAAAATAAACTAAGTTACTAGGCAAGATTTTAGTACACCATATATATGAAAATTATTTCAGATTATTGACAAAGTTGATTGTCTTTCTTTTGTTTCGTATGAATCTATAGAACTGTCGTAACTTATTCTTGGACGTTTTATTAGGTCTCTTTTATTTCATCGCAGAAAATCTACATATGCCTAGCAGCTATCTTTGATTTACTAAATATATCAACTGAAAAAGGAAAAAATAAAAATGAAACAACTTCGCTAAAGAAGACTCGGATATATAGTGCAAAGTAAAATCAAGATGAATAAGAGGTTATTCGAATGATGTAATAAAAGATGTTCAATGAATGAACGAATTTTACTTTTAGATATTTTTCATTTTCACAGAAATTGCGTACTTTGATTTAAATCTAATGAAGAGCCACTGCATATTATACTTAACAAGGCTTTCTTTTAATTAAAAGAGTAATCAACGTTTTGATCACTTTCATAAAAGTAATGCAACAGTAAATACGTCGAACAAATGCAATGACATTTTACACATATATTTGAAGAGAGCATTAATTTACATACTGTGCATCTCGAACTTAAACTTATCATTCCGAATATATGCTAGTCAGTATCTGTTAATTCAAAGTTTTGATTAATTTGATGTTTCTTATTCTTAATGGTTGTGTGAGGTCATCGAAGGCATTTCTGTTGTGCACTCTTGTGTTCTGGGATATATTCGATATGAGCTTCGCTTTCTGGTATTGGATTTCATACTATACTTAATTTAGGACTATTACAAGTGAAGAAAGAAAATTACTATTTGCAGAAATTTTCCAAAACATTCCATAACTGCAAATTGTTGAGAACAATTTAGAAACATTTCATTTAGCGATTATTATTGCAAGTTTTCATCCCTAGAATTTATTTTAATTTGGAAAATAATTTAGATTCATGCAGACATAATCGGCACGATTTAAGAAAAGGCTTGTCACTTAAATATTTGAGAATAATTATTAGCGGTCTGGAGAATGTCTTAAAGTTTTTGCATATTTAAACGAAAATTCAAACAGTTTGTGTTCAAAACTCACGAAGAAAATTAATACAACACAATAATCAATTCTCTTTTATTCAAATATTTAAAATATTGCTATAAAATCCTAATCCGCTTATTTTAACAGTAAAACATTCGAAGCATTATTAATTATAATAAATTTAATCTACTGCATTATAAATACTACAGTTTCCTACCCCACTTAATCGCGATCCATAATATGAAAATATCATATGCTTTATTTATATCCTTTGAATAACTTTACCATAAAGATTTCCAATTAAACACAACTACAAAATCGCCCAAACTGTTTCAGGTTTGACTTCTGGAATATAGCATGAATTATAAAAACTTCATAACAATATTACTTTTGTAAGCTTAATTGGAACACATCTCGCAAAGCTTTGCCTTGTGCTCCACGACACCGCTATTTTCTTTCTGTTGAATGTCGCGTGAAATTGAAGAGAATGACGCGTCCACAATTCCAATGAAATAGAAAGCAAGTTGTCTGCACTACTTTAGAGCCAACAACATTTAATTTTATTATCGAAAGTTGTTGCTCAAGATACTATCCGTCGAATACGAGTTTACGACATAGTGCACATCTTAAACGACAGCTGGGATTCTCCTCTTGAAATGTTTTAACAATGGCTAGAACCAGACAGAGAACAATATCCCGTTTTCCTTTACAATCTGTGCGCTATCACAATAATAAAAAGTAAATTGATCCTTTGTACGGAGTAGATAACAAAACAGCTTGTTCTAAATTGAGAGTTTAATATGTTACAGTGGATGTCCCGTCTCAAGGTGACCAAGGAAGGTTTTTAAGGACTACTGCATACTAAAAGATAAGATTAAATAAAGTGTTTATATACAGCATGTTAGAGACTATGATTTATCTAAAACTAATATTTATTAAATACCCCGACTTTCGTTAAAAACTTAAATTTTAGTTTTGCATAACGTGCAAAATAGTCTCATCTAAAATATAAACCATGTTTAAAACACTGTTTAATAATATATTTAGATTTTCTAAATTCCTACTTGATTCTGCTTCTCACTTGTTTTCTATGGGTAGTTTTTGCTATCATTTTTTCTCTTCAAACATCTGCTTTTCTAATCTTTCCCCCCCCCCCATCATCCTTTTTGACTTAGTTGAAGTGACAGTCCCATCTTAGGTTAGCTCTGTTTACGAATAATGGGATATTAATAATGCCAACTTCATTTCTAATATCCTCCATAAATACCAACTTTAAATATCTCCTATTTTTTTTAAAATCTAATATTATCTCAAGGCTCTTGTATTAGCTGGAATTATTTCTAACTGAACTTCCTGATGTTATGTTAAAACTGGTTTGAAAGTTGTCCTTCATAACATTCCTCATCTTTAACTTTTTATGATTTTATGCTTTTATTATTAGACGTTTTTCTATTTAATTTATTATCTTTACTAAAACATGTGGTAAAAATGTTGGACCTATTCTTTTGGTTATCTCATTACAATGACTTTTCCTTGTTACTGCCTATTTTTTTTTTTATTATTATTATTTTTTTTTTTAGTTTATGGCTAATTGTCATCCCACGTTTTTTTTTCATTTGGCATGTCATCTGCGGAGAAAGAAGAATTCCTGTCTGAACATGAAATTCAAAACTACTTTATTAATAATCTGTGGACTTTTATTAATGAATTAATCTTTTTTTTTATCAAATGAATTCCCACGTGAAAACATTGTCCCTGTACGTCCTTCAGTTCTAATTGCTTTCAAAAAAGGTGAAACCATGAAAACAGCTATGATAAAAATACTATTTTTAATATATTATGGAAACTGTTGTTTCCATGCGAGTTCTTGCACATTTTAGTTTGAAAGTTGATAATTGTAATGATTCGTCTGTCTCCAGAAAAGGAATTATAAAACACTTTTAATATCCTTGAGCTATTTCTCCGAATTTTAGCGAACATTTCTACTTGTTTCGGATGGATTTTTTATCTTCAACAAAATCAAATTTTCTCTTTATATCAGCACTTTCCCCTAATGATTTAACATCACTCTAATTCTTTTGTACCAAAACTATCGGATTTAGTTGTAATAATGTAATATCGGATTTAGCTACAGTAAGACAGTTTCCTCATTATCACTCGACTTGTAAATGATTCACATCCACCCACAATGTTATTTTTATGTTAGTTTAATACTATACCTGTTTCTTTGATCTGTAGTGCCTGAAATAAATTATCTGATACCTTACCTATTTTTCTGTCCTACCCTCAATAAAATCAATTTTGCCAATACGACAACTCACGTAATCCTCCAGTGTAGCTCAATTTCTTTTTTTTCGTTGATGTTTCTTGCATTTATGGCACCTCGTTTCACTACTGAGTTTAAATATATTTCAACAACAGTAAATGTTGCTAAATTACCTGAAGTCTGAGATGCTTTTTTCCTATATTTTAAAGATACTATTTTAAATTATTTTTAAACAGATCTGAACTCTTATGTTTAATCTAGGTTTGAATATTGCAGTATTATATTTGTGATCATTCTCAGATGTAATAATAATAACTATTTCCCTTGAATTCAAACTATGAATATATCAAAGTAATCGGCAACATTGGTAACCAAAGATATAAAATATCCCCCGCCAAAAAAAAAAAAAAAAAACTAATAATGGCAAGAAACGTAGAGGAATAAAATGACGTTATTAATATGACAATGTAATATAGACACGTCAGGAATTCGTAATTCTGTCAAGTCTGTGTTTGCAGAACTTGGCCGCCGTCATTTCCATCGCCGACGTTAATAATACAAGAAATTGACATTCGCTATCGTATATTTTATAGTCGAATAAGTTATGAGGCCATTGATTTATTATCTTTAATAAATAAACTTAAGAGTCAACGTTTGAGAACCGGGAGAAGATCTCCATATAGACTTCTAAAGAATGCGTATGAATTGTAATGTATGAAGACCAGGGATTAGTCTTTTGACCTAATGCTCCTCGACACATACACCTACACTGAACGAAAGAGAATGGCTTGGCAGCTTGAGAATGAGCTGACCAAAATCCTATTTTTTATTGGTTTAAAACAAAATGCTAGTACATGGTGGAATTTCATATCGACCGACTGGTCAGGGTCAGTGATATCATGGTGAACATTGAAAATCCGCTACTGGTGAACCTAAGCTAACATCAACAGAATTCAAAATTTGCGCTATCAGCATAAGAAACATTAGGGAAATAAAAATAGAACTTGTAGGAAAATTGCATAAATAAAAGATCGTCATGATAGGTCTGTCGAAATAAAAACAGAAATCAAGAGGTGAGATCTTTCCAGTAAACAAATACAATGTGTTAATATTCAGGCAATAGCGAACAGGGATGAGGAGTAAAGCCTTCGTAGCGTCATTGGAAAAACGACGGAAAAGGCTTAAGTTCGATTCTCATCGTGACTGAGGAGTCTTATTGTCTTTTTTTTTTCTTTTTTTTTTCTTTTTTTTTTTCTTTTTTTTTTCTTTTTTTTTTTTTTTGAATTGCAGGTGAGTTAGCTGATTTCATACGGCGGTAGAAGGATGTTTTTTCGGAAACATGGGTTTTTCATCCAGAATTGGTGATGATGGGCAGTAGATTTCGTTGGTGTAGATGATGACAGTGGCGGTTCGGTATAGTTGGTGGATACAGAGAGTTCTAGAGTAGGTATACTCCCCTAGATGAGTCCTTGGACTCCCTGGATGTGTCAGAAAATAATAATAATAAGAAAATAAAACTAGGTATTCAACGCTAAATACCAGGATGATATTCTTGAATATAAAGCAATATCCAGCTGAATTACGTGGCAAATATGGAATGGGGAACTGCGTTATTGGACTTACTCGTGCTATGGCCCTGCAAGAGATTCCACTAAGGAAGAAGGGGAAGAATTTTTAGATACAAAGAAAAGAGAAACGTTGGTCCATATTGTAGGCTTAAACAGCAGAGCAGGAAAGAATGAACCAATCTATAGACATGTTTCAGGGAAACAGTGGAGAAAAGAGCAGAGTCAACAATAATGGAAAGTATGAATTTCTGTTCAGGACGTGAACTAGATATCACTAACAGTATGTTCCAACATAAAACATGGAACATAAAAATCACAAATTCACACAGCAAGAGGACGTTAGAAATATTTTGCTGATTGGTATTGTTGATAACGTTATCGTCACGCTTGTTCAAGGGAATTTAAAATAGGGAGTGATCAGCATTTAGTTTGGAGCTGAAGAGACAATATAATATCAAAATGAAAACTATGTAAGAAAGTTTTTAAAAGAACCAAATTTGAGTCATTCAGGAGTAAAATGTGGAATAAATACACAGATCCAGAAAAATTAAAGTTTGAAAATAAGAATTAAACCTTGGCGATTCTGTAGAAGACCATAAAGAAAACATTGATTCAATCAGAGGGATGTGTTTTGAGGATTCTGCATGGATAGAAAAATGGAACATCTATTGGTAAACTCAGGAATTGAAGAGCCAGAAAAGAAAACATCGAAAGTTCCTGGCAATTCAAAATGGTGTGCTCTGAGAGAATACAGAAAAAGGCGTAAGAAAGCAAAGTAATGTGAAGATTGCTAAATGAAGGCGTCAGTAAGGGTACGGTCGTACAGAACACTCCAGAGGAATGCAATCAAGGGCACATATTAATACTTGAGATGGAAAAAGCCATCAGAAACCTGAAATGCGAAAGGCAGCTGAAGAAAATGATATTCAACCAGAAATGCTCAAATATGAAGATATAAAATTTTAGAGGGGTTACACCACATAATTCACAAAAAATGATCAGAAGGTTGAATTCCAAATGATTGCACTAGCCGCTGATAATACAAATCTATAAAAAAGGAAAATAAACAATATGACAATTAAAGAGGAATTTTTCTACTGAGTGTTCCTGATATGATTTTTGAAAAACAAAATTGAGAAAAGGCTAAGAAAACTTATGGAAGAGAAACATGGAGAGGAGTAAACTTGATCTAGTTCTTCAGGATCAGATTTATACTTAAATAGTTCAGAAATCATGGAAATAAGAATCGTTTAAGTTTTGTAGATCTATAAAAGGTATATGACACAGGGCCAAAGGAAAGGCTATTCCAAACACTGCTATATTGTGTAAATAGTACATTGCATCGAACAATACTTAGGCCTATACTTGAGTTTTAAGTCAGCAATTACAATTGAATGAGGTACAGGAAAATAGTGTACACCCTTGTCTCACACCTGATTAAAATATCTCCGCATTATGGATCATATTAGGAAGAAAAGTGACGTTGAGCCCGATATCCGAAATTGGAAATGATAATCTCAGCTCTACTAATGCAGATGATGTTTTACTTCTAAATAAATCCAGTACACGTTTATGACTTCTTACTAAAATTGACTAAGTGCTATAAGAGATTATGTTTGAAAATTAACGAGAATATATATAGTTATGAAAATAGAACAGATGTTAATGGACAGTTTTAATGAATGTGGCAAAACTAAATATGGAAATAGCAACAGAATTAGCAAAACTGATATGGTGGAAAGCCATGGGAATTTGCATGGAGGTTTGTATATTTGTATGGAATAAGAGAGAAATTAGTCAAAACTCTAAACTAGCTGTATACAAGGTGTTCAAAGTGTACAAGGTGTTCAATTTAAAACAACTGATACCAGCAGCTAATTTAGAAATTATAAAAAAAATCAGACTGCAATCCAGATATTTAAGTTTTGAGAAAGTTGATGGGGGAGATAAGGTGTCATCAGTAGAGAATAGTATTTAAAACAACAATATCAGAAAGAAACTTGATATTGTAGCATTCAGAAGTTCGTAAGTGGAGATAACGTTTAGTTATATGTATGGTCATTTTAACAGAACAGGAGAGGAAAGTAAAATATTGTTTGTTTATTTATATTTTGGCAAGATAGAAGACGACAAAGATCTAGATCAAGTATGCTCAAAGTATTAATGCCTTAAACGACTGAAATAGATCTGACATCAATAGAGTTCTGAGAGATAAGAGATTGACTTGGATGAAAATTTTTGAGAGAAGTTAAGAAATTTATATTAGGTTTCGATGGTTGACTTTACATTTAGTTCTACCATAACTTCATCAATTCCCCTCAGAGTGCATATAAGGAATTTACAGATTAAGAATAAATCGGCAATCTTTGTTCAGTCCTCTCAATTGAGCATGACAGGAAAGCAAACTAAAGCCATTTAGTAGTTCAGAATAGCAAAATCGTTGCTTCTCTTCTATGATTTTTACAGACAAAGAGATCTGCTTCTTTGATTTCATCATTATGAAAAATTATTTTCTAGAAGATAAAGATAATAAGGAATGATAAAGGGAAATAGCACTGATAATCCCTATTTATAAATCATACATAAAGAATATCCTAAGATTCTAGAGGTGTAAACGTTGTAAATTTCTGTTACAAAATATTTTCATAAAATAATAAAGTACATAAAATATTCAAGAGTATACTTATTTTGAAATCACAGTGATCTTTTTTTTTCTTCAATAGAACAACTGTGCGTGCACTCTCGAAACACTACATTTATAGATTTTGTAAAGAAAAATAAATATTTTAAAATATTAAACGAAATGCAGTAGTAAGTGAATTATAAAGAGCGATTACACAAACATATGAAAATAATTAAATAAAAACAGGCAAAATTAAATCTCTGAAATATTTGTTTGCTTTCCTAGTTCATAAACTTTCGACAAGGTATCATCGATCTCCCAGTAGTGTTTTATTGTATATTGAAAGGAAAAAAATGAATGAATTAAGCGTACTCATTTTTACATTGTGAAAATTATGAAAATGACTACCGTGTTGTCCTAAAACTTCAGTTTAATACAAATCAAAATAAACACGCGACGTTTCGACCTTCACATAAAGGTCTTCGTCTGGAGTATACACATCTATACAAATAAACAAGCAGCACTATAATCTACATAGTGACCAACCGTTACAACTATTGGCCTGACCTCTGGTAAAAAAAAACTTACTATATAAAAGCTAAAGTTCGATTTTTATGTTACAAAATTAAATTAAGCTGGAGAGCAACATGCTTACAAAAATGGAAAAAATTAATAAATAAAAATAAATAATAAATTACTTATATAAGTTACAACCAACTGGTATGGATAGTGCCCAATAAAAGATGAAAATTATAGTAGAGTTCTAAAGTCAGGGTTTGTTGGAAACTTAATGGGCTGAATGTGTGCTATCCAAATATTTGGGATTTTTATACACCATTATTGTTAAGATTAGGGTGGTTAATCAAAATTTCACAGGCTTCTTTAAATTTCGGTTTCATACCAGGATGTAACGAGCAGATACGTTTCCAATCAATTTGGTGTAGGATGTTAAGGGGGTTTATAAGAGAGGTCGTCTTCATCAAAATTGTTAATGTGACGTTCGTTCTCTTTTTTACGGATAAGGATTGTACGTCCAGTTTCTCCAATAGGTAAGTTGCAGGTGCCACAATAAACTCCAGGATGTGCCAATGGGGGAAGAGGATCCTTAGAGGAGTTGAACATGTTTTTTTTTATTATTATTTTAAAGGTGGTTTAAAAGCGGCATTCAGATTATAATGATGTAGCATTCTATTAATTTTTTCTGATAACCCTTTATTGTATGGGATAGCTATGGTTTTACTGTAATCTATATTATTTTGATGAAGTTTTATGAAGAACTTTATTAATATTATTTTCACTATAGCCGTTATTTATAAATGTATTGCTAATAATTTTTAATTATTGTTTTTTAATTCAATTTTGAAATGTGAAAATCAAAACTCGCTCCCTTTCCTGGGCGTATAGTCACACGTCTTCCCTCAGGCTGTCTCTCTTCACTGTTTACAGTAAACCTACACATTCCGGCCAAGATATATACATGCTGTCTCTTATCACCACTCTTCGCAAAAACTTGGAGTCATTACACCCTCAAAAATAGAGCTATGATAATTTCCCCCTACTGAGCAAGCTCTTAAACAAGAATTAAAAATTAATTCTTATTTTACTTATGATCATGTTAGATAATTGGTGTATGTTACATAAAGATTAAGGAATATAAATGTGAAAAGTATGAAATAATTAAATGACAGACGTAATAAACTTTGAGTGTAAAATTAACGTGGTGAAAAGACAGACTTTATTAAAATTTGCGAAAACGAAACTAGAAAATGAAACATGGACAAGAAAAAAAAAATAATAACGGAAATCAAATTTGAATGGAGAAAAGTTAAATAAATATACCAAATATCGAAAGTTTATATTTGCTATACAATTCCTGTTGTTTTTATTAATTTAAAATCGCAACTGATTTTCGTATGCATTATAGTGATTTTTTACGATAGAGACAAAAAACGACACTAATACAGTATTACACTTGAATTTTCCAACAAGCTAACAGTATCAATGCAGAATATTTGAAAAAGGCTAACGTTGCACCCGTGATATTTATATTATTTTATGAACAGCGATGTGTTGTACAGAATGCAGGTTATTTGCGAGCACGTCAACAGCTGCAAGAGGAACTTCCAATGGTCACGATCCTCTTCGACCAAGCTCAGGTGTTCTGGTGGGATTCCCAAACGTGTCCACCCAAGGTTTTGGATATAATCTATCCAGCAAGCCCGTGGCCTCCCACCCTCTGGCTTGGCAAAGAGGGCCTGCTGAGGGAGCCTCTCTCGTGGCATTCTGATCAGGTGCCCGTACCAAGTAACTGTGATCTCTCAACACGGAGAAGCAGCGGTTGAGTATTGAGGGTTCCCAAATTGCAGAGCTTCTGAC
Organism: Typopeltis vanoorti; assembly: GCF_054136105.1. Taxonomy (NCBI): domain Eukaryota; kingdom Metazoa; phylum Arthropoda; class Arachnida; order Uropygi; family Thelyphonidae; genus Typopeltis; species Typopeltis vanoorti. The sequence goes on along the minus strand of NC_143556.1, from coordinate 47,374,065 downwards.
TCTGTCGGGTCTTGTCAAACCCGCAACCCCCGAAGGAACCTCATTTTAGCCGCTTGGATTCGTGTCCGCATTCTTTCGGTCATTACCCAACTCTGATGACCATAGGTGAGGATGGGGACATACTGTATTGAAGACAGCCAGCTTTGCCTTCTGGCTTAACTCCTGCTTCAATACTACCGAACGGCCAAGCTCCTGCAATATTGAGCTTGCTAAGCTAATTCGAGTATCTAGCTCTACGTCCCACTTTCCATCATTCGTGAATATGGACCAAAGGTATTTAAACTTCTCCACCTGCCTTATTGGGACTCCACTTACGTGTAGAGTGCACTGGGATGGTTGTCTTGAGACCACAAATATTTCAGTTTTGGCCACACTGATCTTCATTCCGGCATCTGCTCGCACAGCTACAAACCTATCCAGGGTCCGCTGGAGACCATCTGCGGAAGAGCTAAGTAGAACTAGGTCATCTGCAGAAAGCAGATGTCCAATGCTACATCTTCCAATTCTGCCACACTCATTGCCTCGGCTGTGCCTATCAATCCAGTCCATAAATATTATGAAAAGAAAGGGTGACAGAACACACCCTTGGCGGAGGCCAACGGAAACTGTGAAAGGTTCAGACTTTGTGTTGTTTACCCTGACACAAAGCTCTGAGCATTCATACAGGGACTTGATGACAGCTAATAGTTGGCCATTCACTCCATACTCCTGTACTACTTGCCAAAGCTTATCCCGAGGAATCCGGTCATATGTCTTTTTTCCAAGTCCACAAAACATGCGTAGACAGTCTTGGCATATTCCCAAGATTTCTCAAAGACTTGCCTTAAAGTGAAAATTTGGCCAGTTGTCCTTCTACCAGGACGAAAGTCACAATGTTCTTCTTGGAAATCTGATTCAACTATGCTCCTGCACCGTCTTTCCAAGCACCTAGCATACACTTTCCCAGGCAGGCTTAGCAGAGCGATGCCACGATAGTTACTGCAGTAACTATCGTGGCATCTCTTCTTGAAGACTGATATTATTATGCCTGTCTGCCATTTCTTTGGTGCTTGCCCAGATATCCAAGCAGCCTGACCCACTCTAGTCAGCCAGAGAACACCGTCTCGATTAACAGCTTTTAGCATTTCGGTCCGAATTTCATCATCGCCAGCTGCCTTGCCTGATTTTATCGATTTTATTGCTAAATGGACCTCTTCTGCTGTGAGACTAGTCATAGCCCTGATCCCCCCCTTTTGGATGTCCACAACTGCTGGGCCACCCGGGTTAGGAAGGCTCTCAAAGTATTCCCTCCATCTGTGGAGGATATCCTTTTCAATTGTTAAAAGTGCACCATCAGAGGCCTTAATTGGCCTGGCTGTGCACGATTTGCTCCCTCGAAGACTGCGGATGGTTTGCTAGAATACTTTGTTTGCATTTGCATAGGATGAGTCTAATCTTTCTCCGAAGGATTCCCAAGCCTTCTGCTTTGCTGTCTTTACTGCCTCAGCAGCAGATTTTCGTGCCTCAGCATACCCCAAACGCATCTCAGGTGACCTGACCCTAAGCCATATTAGGTAGGACTCCTTTTTTTCCCGGACAGTTTTTTGGACTTCTTTGGTTCCACCAAGTTGTCATTTTCTCACTGCTCGTTGCCACGCCGAGTCACTTTCTGCCACAGCATGAGAGTGCAGAGGCAGTGACAGCTGTTCTGAACAGCTTCCACTTCTCCTCAACATCAGAAGTATGCTTGGGAATCTCTTTGAACCTGGAGGAAATGTCATCTGCAAAATTCTTCCCCACAGCTTCATTTTCCAATGCCTCCCAATTCACGCTGTAGAGCTTAGGCCTACCAGGATTGATGGTAGCATCTGGTTGCTGAAGCCGTAGAGTGCACACAACAAGGTGGTGGTCAGTTGACAGTTCTGCCCCCTCTCCTCACACGAACGTCCAACACTGAGGAAAATAGGTCTGCTGAGACTATAAAGAAGTCAATCAGAGTCCTTTGTTCTAGTGTATCCCTGTACCAGGTATACTTATGGACTTCTCTGTGCTGGAAGAAGGTATTCATTATGGACAAGCTATCAGTACCGCAGAAGTCCAATAATTTCAACCCATTCGCGTTAAGGTCTGGGGTGCCGTTCCACACCCCTTCATGTTACATTGTTTTTTCTACTTTTCCTATTATTCTAACTAAGAAATTGTAAATAAGGTAGGTTATTTCTGTACGTTGATTACTATCAAATGGGCTGATAGTTCAGATATATTTCTCCAATTTCTTGTTTTGTCCTACATGGAGTTTCCACATGAACAACTAATCTTCTACACGGCTGATTTTGATGAAATGTAATATTACTAAGGTGTCGGTTGTTCATGTAGCATTTGCTCTGTGATACAAATAGTCCAGTCAGGAATATATGGAGGGAAAAGAAAACAAATCAGGACTAGCAGTACATATAATAGTCCTCATCATCAAATGCTAATACTAGCATACAAAAATGGCCTATAGTGATTACTCTTTTACTCCTCATCAGAGCATTTAAAGAAATATGTTAAATTGTAATGAGTGTAACAAAAAAACAAGTTATGCCTTACATGAAATTTGGTTACCCTTCCTTAAAGTACCTGGCGTACACACACGGGTTGGTCGAGTGGTTAGCGTATCCGTTCTCCAACCACCACGATGGGAATCCGAATCCAGCAGTGCGCATAGATGCTTGTGATTGCCTTTAGTTGCGAGACCACCTCAAAGTTTGTTGGAGACCTAAGTGGCTTGAAGTGCTATGTTTGGTCTCTAGAGCAGTGTTTCAGGAAAACAAAAATATTTTCAAAAAAATCAATAAAACAGAAACAAGTCTTAACCTCTTCACGGTACGGATTTATATAGGTTCACAAATCAACCTTTTTTTGGGCGGGAGCTGCATGAAAAAAAAAAAAATAAGGTGGGGATGTTCTACACCGCACATTGCTAGATCAGCTTGTTTGTTTCAAACCCCAGTCAATATCTATTTTTATCTACTTAATCTCCTAATGAATTACTATAATGCGCATGAAACTATTCGGAATTAGAACTTAAAGTGTTAAACGTACAATCTCAATCGAAATCGGATGAAACGCAAGAAGGCTTAGGCCATAATTTAACAAATTAATGGACTTTTGTTACTCTGTGAACCTTTTTAGATATAATACGCCTAAATCCTTGAAATTATGTTGACTATTTCCTAAGAAAGTTAGTGGGGGGGGTATAAAAATATCACTGAATTATCACAATTCATCAAAACATTTTAAAATGCATGCGTGTTAATTTTGAATTAATATTAGCTTCGTGTAAAGAAATTATGAGTTTCTTACCTTATCTTACCTTTTACCTCTTATTTGTAAAATGAAGAGGTAAAAGGTAAGATAAGAGGTAAAATGAATGTAAGATAAACGATGACGGAGAAACAATTTATTTGTCCTTCGAAGTAAAAGATTTTTCTCCCGGTTATAGAAAGCGTCCTTCATTTCGTTCGATAATCCACAGAATTCGTCGATCTCTTCTCCTCATTATAACCACAAGATTCCTTCTTTATCTTCCCTTTCTCGATCGTAGATCATACGACCTCCTTGGTTATGACAAGACTGCATAATATCCGAAGTTTATCATGTCCTTTAACATGTTGTTGGAGGTTAATCCACGGAAAAAATTGATTGCACTCGTGCCAACATTCAGGCATATTTCTTTCTCAACGACTTCTCTGATTATTGCTCTAAAAGATTGTTTTTTCCTCTGTGCCATTCAAAAACTTCTCAAGTAATTCCTGATTGTATAAATGCCAGAAGATATTCGATGACGTAACATTCAACCATAATAAATTTCTATTGACTTTAATCTTCGGTTGCTCACTGAGTCTTCTAACATTCTTGTGACAGCCTAACGCATTTCTTACGATGTGGACTGTTTTCTTTTAATTAAATCTTCTGGACGGAGACGGAAGCAATGATTAAAATAAATTCTTTGTTGACATGTCAAAATTAATTAACACTAACGTATGTAGAGGGGTTAGATGACGCATTTGATATTGATGCATTGTTTGATTAGTATTTCTAGTCATTAGAAATGCTTCATATCAGATATGAATACTTTAATAATACAAGAATAAATGTTTACGTAAAATACATACAAAAAACCTGTCCTGCATGTTTTGCGTAGCCTTGACCTATTGTAACTTTAATTAGATGTAGGAAAAATTGAGAGGAAGTTAGAAGTTGATTGGAAATAATACGTTATGAGGGTTCTTGTTCGGAGCAGAAGTACGTCACAGATGAAGGGACATACTGATTATTAAATGCATAAATTAATTTTGTCCTTTCTTCAGATATACTTATAGATCCATTCTACCGCAGTTTATTGAGAAAATGTCGGTCTACATCAGTCTGTTCAGAACGGTAATTTAATCTTGAGGGTCTTTAAAAAGCAGCTCTCTTTTTATGTAGAAATCTGGCTCTGCCATTTATTCTTATTACATAAACGAAATATATCGAGATTCAACAGTTTAATTTTCTTTTTTATATGATAGCCGTTAGTATTCGCGTGATTTAGAGTTTCTACCAGGTAACAGCTTCCTTAACTTTTATGTAAGTTATATCGAATCTGTGTACCGTGCTGACCTTTGCTATGTGGGCTACAATTAAGATCTTAATAGTGAAACATGGTGATTTCAGAAAGAGTCCAACTTTCATAGCTTTATATAACTAATTGAAAGGTTATAGGATTTCTGAACAGAAACAGACCTTTTTAGATAAATATATCCAAGGTTGGATGAAGTGATATAGGAAATATATGCGAAAAGCAGAGTGATTGTCTCTCTATTTTTCAGATTTGCTGTTCTGGTGCATTGTGAGCAATTAGTTGTTGTCATCATTCCAATGATTCAATTACTGTCGCGATATTACAGTACTACATAATAATGAAATGAAATTTTCCAGCAAACCTAGCAGTGTTTTCACCAGTTATCTAGTTTTGTTTGATGTGTTAAACGGACGTTCTTTCATCTACAATTCATCATTCACTACTACAAACAATTTCGTTTGGAACGGGTGAGAACAATTTTGTTTTCACCCGTTAAAAGTAGTGGACTACTAAGAATACATCATATTTCTAAAAGTAATAATGATTTGGAATAAGTCATATTAACTTGAAGTAATCTTAGAATATATAAAGCTGAATAAAGTGATTCGATTAGTTTCTTGTTAGCTTGACAAACGCTGAAAAACAAATCATGTGATATTTGTGCTGCAACCTTCTGTATGTTTGTACTATTTAATAATTTTGCGGCAATCTTGAGTTGTCCTCAAAACATCTCGAAATAAATTCAAGGAATAACGTTTTTCTGAAAATGAGAGAATGGTCAAGATGTGTTATGAACAATATGAAAAAGCGGACTCCAAATGTTTTTCGATCTGGAAGTATTATAAAAATATTTGATCAAGAGTAGAAAGAAAATATTCAAAGCTGTTATATCACAATGTACAAGGATTGATTTGCATTGGCAAATGGTTTATTTATATATAATATCCTTTCGAACTCCTCCAAATATCAGAATTTAAACTCAGAATACTGCTTTTTCAATAAGGTCTTGTGATTTTAATTTATTTCTAAATATTTCTTCAAAAATACAGTATATTTCTTCATCTACTATAAATTTTAAAATATACCATAGCTCATAAAACAGATACTTCTTTGGTTTAATATTTTTCTTTAAATTCTAGACAAATATTTTATTGGAATGTTAAACTCCAATGGATATGTGTGAAAAAATACTTCTAAGAACAACTTATTTCAGTGGCTTGCGTATTTTGTAAGTTCATTTCTTAAAAATATATGTTAAAACTATATTTAATGAAGGCTGCCTTTGTTCTACACTATACTTTTTTTTTTTTCTCGCAAATTCTATAATTAAGTTGTTAACATGGCTTTTCCTTTAAGAACAAAAACATGCAAATAAATCGCGTAATTTAAAATACTATATAAAGAAATAGTAATTTTAGCATTGCGCTATGTTATATATACCATAGAAGCTAATCCTATGAAGTATGTTATTTGCTTAACATAACCCGATAGCAGCGTTTATTAGAATTTAAATTCTTATAGAAATTTTTCACATTAAGATTTTCGATGATCTTAGTATGGAAAATTGGTTTCAAAATTAGGGCAAAATACAGAGAAAAAATAATAATTTAAATCTTTACTAGAACTAACGTCTTTCTTTTTCGTTTCTTGCGAAAAAGCAATTGAATTATTACAAACATTCCTAAAATTGAGTTGTTCAGATGTTATGCCAATAATTAAAAGTTAATCGAAATTTTTTTTCACTTAAATTCTTTCTTTCCAATTAGCTGTACTTTCTTGTGTTGACTTATGTTACGAAAATAGACAACTATCGCAATGTGGAAATAAGTTCTGCATATTTATTTAGTTTGAGAATATGGAGCTTTATTCATGTAACCTAGTAACAAGCTCGAAAATATTAGCGCAGAGAACACTATCGCAGCTTTAAAAAAGGAACAAAACAAACCTTGCTCTTTTCAAAATTTGAAATTAATAAAATGCTTGCAGAAAGTAAAATACAAAATAAGGTTTTTGATATTAACATTTAATTTAAAATATCTATTTCTGATAATTACAAATATTTTTAAAACTATAGAATAAAATTAATCGATTAGAAACAATTCAAATTAACATTTAATTTGGAGATCTTTTTTTTTTCCTAATTGTCGTGACTCTTGCCCATAATAAAATTTTAGACAAATTTCAAGAAATTGTTTACATGAATTAGCACCTTACTACCTTCGTTCAACTTGAATTTATACAGTTAATACAGCAAAATATAAATATATTTTAAATTTTTATATAAGAAATTATGAGAAAAATATGAGATTTTTATAAACAGCGTTTTATAAAGAAAATAAACGATCTATCACAGTCTGGTGTTACTCTCGAAGGATGGCCTAGCACTCAAGTAACTGTTCTCTGGGGGTGGTTTGGCACAGGAAATTAATATAAAAAACGTGTTTCTAATTTCGCTGCTGCACAAACAGTACACGTAGAAATTCATGGAATAATTGGCCAGTTCCAGGACATTGGCAATAGCTCTGAACAGTTGAAAACTAAAGTTGACTTCTTTGTCATCACTATTTAAGAGAGTCAGTAGTCCAGCTGGAGTCATAGTAATGAAGAATAGAACAACAATCCCCCCTAAAAGAACAAGCATGCGTTTTTCTTCGCGGTATTTCCTATTCCCTTCTCTGTGCTGAGTGGTAGTAGCAGCATTTAAGGAAAGTCCATTTATTAACTTCCTTCTCCTCTTCTGGGCTTTTCGAAATGTAATTATAATGGAAGTATTGAGAATGGCTAGAATAACCACTGGCCCCAAACGAACAAGGATTTCCTTGAATAGAAGATAAACCTTGAAAGCTGTATTACTAACGACAATGTCATTTTCGCATGGAATGAACTCCGTTTGATTCCATACATTTATAACTCCTACGGGCCTTTTTTGGAAGCATGTAGGGATGTACAATAGGGCAGAGAAAATGTACGCCATAGTAATGAACCTTTTAGCCCTTTGCACATTGTGAATTTCCTTGAATCGAGTAGGAAGACACACGGAGAAATATCTTTCAACAGTCAGCGCAACTACTAGAAACACACTGCTGGCCATAAATGCGTTCACTAAGGAAGGTTCGACGTGAGAATAGTACACAGCAGCTCCGTAACTTCGAGGTTGAATTCCATGTAGTCTAAGTAGAGAACTGATGCTCACCACTAGTGACATCAGGTCTGATATTGCCAGCCACGTGAGGTAAACGAACGTCACACCTTTTAAGGTAGGACGGGTCAAAACCACAAGGTTGATCACATTTCCCATAATGCCAAGAGCGATAACAATGGTGCCGACGATTCCATAGGAAATAAACTTTAACCTTTCCAGGCTTGCTTTATAATTTTGAAGATCGTCAGACATAGTAAAAAGAGCAAGGGAAGTAAAGTTTTCGCTGGCATTGTCCAAATCCGTATCTGGTAGTTCTGCAACCACCGCAGGGCATTCGACCATTGCGGCCAATCTAAAAGAAAACAAAAAGAATAGTAGTAAGAGAATTGCATTGAATATCTGAAATTATCAATGCTCCAACTTTTTATTTCCAATATTACTTAGATATTGCATTCAAAATATCATTTAACGATTAAAAAAAAATAGCTCGAAAACATTTTGTTCGAATTTGAACTCAATCAAAGAAGAATAGGATTATAAACCTTCTCGATATATAATGAAAGCGTTTCATTCGAACCTATTACATAAGAAATTCAATTATACTAAACTCCGGTTAGTCGAACTTCGTTAAAATTGCTCCGAAAAATGTAAGAATACACATCTAGTTTAACAACACTAAACCAACCAGACAGAATGAGTTTATTTAATTTGATATATCCTACGTTACAAAAATCACTAGCATACCCACATTGATCAGTAAATCACAAAAAACAATGGATGCCTTCTAAATAACTGTGGATTTGTATCATCATGAAAGCGGGGCACTAAATTACAAAAACCAATGATTGCCTTGTAAATGAATCGGTTCTGAATTAACTGACTTACTGGGAATTGTTACAATACGTTAACTTTTTAATCATCAAACGATTTGTGCTGTTATCACACAGCTAAAAGATTCATTCTTTGTGAGGCGATCTATGGCTAAAGCCACTAAATGATGGAAAATAATATTGGATGAGATCAAGAAACAATCAATAGAAAAAAATATAAAATAAAATAAGTGATGACAGGAATAGTGCTGAAAAGAGTTGTGCTCTCCTCTTATTATATCAATAGCACATTTCAGCCAGGATGTCGGTTTCCATGGAAGGTATACTGTTGTATTCATAATAAACGAATTAAATAATGCTCTGCTCCTGTTTGATATGCGAGGTGTCCGAATCATGCGCCGTGAAATAAATCACTTTTGACTGCATGGTGTACAACACATTTTGGTAAGTGTAATTTACCACAGCGTATCGTACGTTCTGTTAAGTGATTTGATGTCATAGTATATGGATGCTTCAACAAAAACCTCTTGTACTGGTGTTGTTGGAAATATGAAGAGATTGAACGTGTTATTTTGCATTCTAAATTTTAAAATATGTCAAATATTACTATCGGGACCTAGGTTCTGTGCTTTTAATTTTACCCTCATAGGACAGAAAAATTACGCAATGCAGAATTGTTTAGAATTAACCGACACTCGAAATTTCACAAAGGAATTCTAGATAAATCTGAATTGCACACTCTGTTAAATTCTAAAGAAACCATTCAACATAATATCAGCAAGCTAATTCACTGTTTTATTTACAAGGATTAAGGATTGCATGATATAAATTAAGAGGTATGCCAACGTTAGATTGGCCAGAAGAGAATCTCGGTCCAAAATCTCTGGAGCTCGTTTGAGGAAAGTAGAGGGTGAGACTAACACATTCATACAGTTTCATTAAATTTGACTACAATGATTGTCATTTCGGGAAAAATTCCTCACAATATAGGGATCATTTTTGAATATTTAGTGAAAGTCTACTCGTGGAAATATTTGTGCCTAATTATAGGCCACACCAACATTACTGTTTGTCTATACTGGTACATATTTTGCAAAATAGTGCACATATACGACTATGGGCCGACCAACATGATAACGATAAATTATATTTGCGATTAGTAAATTTTTGATGGTTCCCGATGTAGGGATCACCCTAAACTCTAGAGTGTTGCACCAGTGTTGTTTGCCTCATTTTAACTTTGTGCATGGTGCACAAAGTTAGTTGCACCATCGTTTAGGGAACGGATTGCCGAAATATTCATTAATAACAATAATACCGAAACATGTCTTTCAGGATATTTATGAATTTAACTATGAATCTATTATATTATATAAGGAATATAATCATTTTTATAATATCATTATATTTACAATACACGAAATAAAAGCAAACTATGAAATCTGCACAGCCTTTGCGAGTAAACTCGCTGACTTTTCAGACTGGTGGGTGGAGGAAAGAAACAATAGCATCCGTACTTCGCAATATCCATTGCATGTAAGACGACTGAAGCAAAAATAGGGACTGGTTTTGTAAATAGACAGTCCTGAAATTGGCAAGTTTATCTATGATTTCAATCAGAAGTTTAAATGTAGCTTTAAAAAAACATATTTGGAAATTCGTAAATATTGGAGCATGGAGTAAAATGAAGTGGATAATTGACTGCATGCGAATAGAAAAACTTGCGCATTTATTTTCATAGGAATCCATAAACATAAAAGAAATTTTTTGATCAATAACGAACACATAGCAAATAGGATGACAACTGAATAATAAATTATGCGATCTTTATACAAAGAATGGAAAAATTCAAAAATTCAAATGTTCACGGTTATTAGTGCTTGAAGAAAAAAAAACGGAAACGAGAATGTGATAAATGCTTTTCAACAAAACGTGAAAGACCTAGTCGGAAAACCAGATGCATGTGATTGCTTCTGGCGCGTCTGGACGACGATGGAAGAATGAAAGGAAATATGCGAGTTGCTTTTGCTCGGGAAGGCCTAGGTCCGATCTATGACGCAAGAAAATATACTAAACAGGATACATTTAACTTAACCTCAACTAAACTGTAAGCAGAAGAATAATGCCTAAGATAACAGGTATTTATTCTGTTAATTATTCGGTAACAGATCTTTCCGAATGTTGTATTAAGTCGGAAAATGATGTAAAATTTAAACTATAAGGTTAATTTTATTGTCAGCGTGAATATTGAAAATAAACACGAATTACTTGTGCTAAACGACCTAGTATTCTGTTTGCTTCTTTATTAGATTAATATTTGTCATTTATTACTTCCAAGGTTCAGCCTCACTATATTCAACATGGTAGTGAATGAATGAATTATAACATCATATGTGAAAAAATAATTTTTATAACATATGCAAAATTTCGACATTTAGAAATCTTGAATTATCATTCGTAATTAATTATCGATTCCTAAGTTCATGTTGCTAAATGCTTAGATCCTGTACTTAGATATCGTAAAGAATAGATGGTTACTTTATCAATCACAACTATCCTGGTTTAATTCAGAAATTGCTAGTTATCGACCACCGAGGAGCTTAATTATCTTCATCTTACGTTGGCATAAGATTCAAGATGTTAGCAGAACACGAACATACTGTATTCTAAAATTAAATAAAATAAACAGATAAAATAAACATATAACTATTTCGCAAAATCTGCAGTGCATTATGCTAATTTCAACGAAATATTCACTCAAAGTGATTAGAGATTTAACTTCGAACAGCCTTAGAGTTTTAAGCTTAGAGAATAATTAGAATTATTCTCCAAGAGACATTCTTATCAGTTATTGAATAGCAATGAAATTAACATTAACCAAAACAATTCTCCAACAGTAGGAGGTTTAAATTTTTTTTATTTTATAATCACCGTTGGCTCCGATGACTTAAAGATAATGTCACTTTCTGCTCAATACTGTCAAATGCTTTCTGAAAATAAACAAAGCAAGTATATATGTTTTTGTTTTTATCTCCCAGCTTTCTCTGCTATTGACTTCATCGTCAAAATCTGTTGAGTTGTAGTTCTATCCTTCCTAAATCCTGCTTGATCGTCTGCAAGGTATGCTTCCAATTGTGTTCTCAATCCTTCCGTCAATATAATCATCATCACTTTACTTGTCAGGGCAATCGTTCTATAATTTTTACATTCTAGCTTATTTCCTTTATTATATAATGTCACTAATATTGATTTTACCCACTCCTCTGGCATTTTCCCTTCTTTCCGTACTACATAGTTGGTGCATTTCTGTAACCAACCTTACACCACCATATTTAATCATTTCTCCAGTGATGTTATCGTTACCAGGAATCTTGTTGTGTTTTAGCCGTCCTATTGCTTTTTCTACCTCTACTCTCAAAATGTCCATATAATGCTCATTACCTGGTGGTGATATCTGCTTCAATTCTTCAGTCACTTTCCCAACGCTGTCTAAGTCGAATATTTCTTCGTATAACTCACTACAGTATCTTGTCCGCCGCTTTACAGTTTTTTCTTTTTTTCATCAATACTTTGCCTTTTTCATCTTTAATTGTGGTCTGTTTTGGTTGCCACTTTCTATTAATGGTTCTGATCATTTTGTACACTCCCTTGTTTCATGCTCTCCATACTACTCTTCTATACTGTTGCATTGGACTTCTAACCATTTCATCTTATTCTGACTGCTTTTCTTCAACTCATTACACTTTCTTATATATTGCTCCTCTATTTGTTCTTATATACCCCTTATCTTCAACATTCTTTTCTCCTGTACTAACTTCAGTGTTTCCTGTCTAATATATTTCTTCTTGATCTTCTCTTCTTCTGGTACTGTTTCTTCAACTGCATCTTCTATCGCCTTAATTACTCTTTTCACTCTTATATTCGAGTTTTTTTCTTTCTCCAAACTTTTAAGTTTTTCTTCTAACACTGTTCTCTACATTCTTCCTATTTCTGCTTCACTGCTTCAAGAGATACAGCAAGAAGAGATTCTTGCTGTATCTCTTCTATTCTGAAGATGGGTTTATATTTATTTTTTAATTTCAACTTGATGTTTGCAATCACTAAACTCTGGTCCGAGTCTATATCCGCTCCTTGAAAAGTTCGTCACTGCTGTACTGATGTTACCCATCTTCTTTTAATCGTAATCATATCAATCATGTTCTTGGTTTTCCCATTATTTGATTGCCACGTCCATTTCTTACACTCCTTTTGTTGGAATCTTGTGTTATAGATCATCTCGTGGTCCACTGCAAATTCTAACAATTTTTCATCTCGTTCATTTCTTTCTCCGAAACCATATTTTCCCATGACTCTTTCCAAACCATCATTATCTATTCCAACTTTGGCATTCCGATCTCCTTCAATAATTAGCACATCTTGCTTTGGTATTTTTTCTATTGTCTCTGTCAGATCTTTGTAAAAGAAGTCAATATCCTCATCTGTGCTGTCAGACGTGGGTGCATATATCTGGACTACTGATATGTTAAATGGTTTTGCCTGAACTCTTGCTACTATGATTCGTTCATAGCCTAATAGTGCCTCTCTAGCTCTTTTGATAAGAAGGAAGCCAACTTCTCTTTCATGCATGGTGTCATGTCCTGACCATATTACTTCGCATCCGTTCATCCTTCTAGACATGACGTCCATCGCATCTCCGCCAATCCTAGTATATCACACCGATACCCCTTCATTTCCTCACGAGAAGTTCTAATTTTCCTGACATCCAGAGTGTCCGCACATTGCAGGTTCCTACTGATAATAGTTCTGTTAGTTTCTGTTTCCTTTCGGTATCCCACTTTTCGATCCGATCCCGGTCGTTCGACTGGTGTCGCGGGCCTTGTTTATCCGGGCGGCTCCCGTGGCATGTTTTACCTGTTGATCCTATAGGTTTAGATAACAATCGTGTTTTTTCTTTACAGTCAGAGCATCAACACTCAACTGACCGACTCTCCTCCTTTATCCAGACTTAGGATTAACATGATACCACTAAGGATTCCATGGCGGAATTTGTTCGTCTTCACAATGTATTTAATCCACCAATTTCACACGCTATCTACTGACAACTATCAGCAGTAATAAATTGAGTGCCTTCTCCTGGTGATTTGCCCGTGGGATGAAAAGATAGAGTTTCTGGGAGACAATTATTTGTGAATAGTTTGCAGTTCATGGATTTGATGAGTCTCCAGCAATTTACAATCGCTTAGCGGATAGAAATAAGCGCAATCGATCTCTCTCTCGATTCTAATACCTATTAAGTTTACATATCAGAAGGTTTTCAGAAAGTATGAACAATTAGGGATTCGCGTATCAAAAAAACGTTGGTCCTCGAAACCTGGACGCTAACATCTACTAACCATATCGTCCATATAACACACTTAAAAAGTAGTGTTATATATATAAATATAAAAATAGTGTTAAAAGAATCTGAAATCAGACTGGTTATTGAATTCAGTGTAGCTTATTGCAAGCATACTGAATAATCAGTATAGATGAAGCCTTTTGGTTTAATAGACCTGGGTTCGATTCCCGTCCATAACGTGAGAAACCTTTATATGGTCTCTTTCGAATAAAGGTGAGTTAGCCTGTCTCTTACAGAAGTGGAGGGTTTTTCTGCCCGAAACTCGGGGTTTTCGTCTCTCAGAACAGGCAAACCAGCCCCATGAACACACACAGAGATCTACAGTCACAAAATATACTTAATTCTTCATTAGGAGGGCTCAAGCTCTCCTAAGAGACGGGGTAGATAGGGGGGAAACCGCATACGTAATAAATACGTATACCGAACAAACAAGATAAATAAATAAATGTTTTATTGTCCTGAGATCTTCTTAACCGCTTCTTGCTAAGAACTAACTTTGAATGTTATTCGGAATAATTTCAAATGGTCGAAATTTAACGCGCATGCATTTTACAATCGATAAATAATTAGCAAAGTATTTGTAATACAGAAAATGTAGATTATAATTTGCAATTTCCCAACATTCAGTAACTTGGAAAGAAGAAATCTTCAGAAATTTGGTTTTCCTTATAGCGATAAATTGTAGAATTATTTATAATGCTTCTATTCTTTATGTATAAATCTGATACCAGATAAAATCTAATTATGCGGTAATCGTGGCTTTTCCAAACACATAATTTCATCGTCAAAGATGAGTACAGCATGAAGTGCATTAAATTATTAAACTCGATACGGTAGGAATAATTCTCAAATTAATGGTTCCACAACATCGGCGTTTTTGTCATTGAGCCTGAGAAGATAAATCTATTTATGAATTATTCTAGAATAGTTCGCGTATTGCAAAAATCATTAAAATATCAAATTAATCATTCCCTGATTTATTTTATTGTACCATGTATCACTTCTGCTCTTTTTTTTGTCGTTTTTTTAATCCCAATCTGCAACAAAATTCCGCTATGCGGTAATTCTGTTTACTCAAAGACCATAAGAGTGATTTTGTTTTATTATAACAAGTCACTTTTGAAGGAAAGTATCTATATTGTATTGATAACAAATATAAAGGTATGATAAAATCCATTTCGACAGAATCACATTATTATTATAGAACATTAAGCAGCTGATTTAAAGATGCAGGTGTGTTTTATCTTACTCCTCCTCCTTTATAACGTTTCTGCACAGAATATGCGATTTCCCGGTGCCTAACACAACGTTCATTAGCGAAGTGATGGTGCAGTCAGTCACAGCGCAGTCTGAATTTGGTATCATGTTCAAAGTTTTGACTACGCCAGTCTCTTTTGAAAGGTATTTCATATTCATTTAGCACCTCAGATGTGTCACAGCCTCGTAACATCGCTGTAAGCATTGTCAAAACCGCAACATCTGTTGTTAAGTCCTAACTACATATTAGAAAACATGATTACGTAAATTATCATATGAAGACAAAAATGGTAGAAATTACGTACATACGCGGACAATCTTGTGGCCTGAACCTTCCGAGTAAGCTGAAATACGTAGTTCCAAATTACTCTAAATTGCCAGCCCTACATGCTGCTCTCTTAGCTGCAGCAACAGTGAATAACTTTATTAGTCAAATTCTCTGTGTAAACAAGTTGGATAATTTTCCATGGTGTGTATGGTTATTCGTTTAGCCTAACAGCATAGCATTACTAAACTAACATCAACTGATACAGTTTAGAAATAACGCCCTCTATATTAGTGATTTCGCTAAAAATTGGATTTATTTGACTTATTTATTTATTTATAAATGGTATTTGTTTTATAAATATTACAACGTATAACAAATAAACAATAAAAACAACGAAACATAATAAAGAAGTTTTATTTTCTTTATCTTACTAAAATGAATTGGACGTTTCATGTCAGCGTTTTCATGTCAATATTTCTTGCAGTTATCCGATGTCATTCATAACTTATGTAATGAAGAAAGTAAACGAGAAACACATGCTAAACGATTACCAAATTAGAACAAATTAGCTTTATTTTTGAGCGCAACTGACATCGAATAATATAATGGATAAAAGGATAATTCAACGATTTGAAAATATGGAAAGATAAATGAAAAGAAGTGTATACTCGTATGGTATATTTCCTGTAATTCACAGACCACTAATGAGCGTATTTTAACTTATTTGCACCACAAAATAGTAAACACCACGAAATAAATGGCAGCTTCTAATTCTGAAAGTCGATGAGGGAGAATGAGAAAGAAATGTGGATTAATTAATGGATATGTAAAGCAAAAAATGAAGATAGGAGAGAGAGAGAGAGAGAAAGAGTACGTAAAACCGCTTTGAGAAAGAAACGATACAGAATAATATATTATGTCACTGTGCTCGAAATTGAACTGTTTGGTGATTCATTGACATGAGGAAGGAACAAATCACTTGTGAAAGAGGAATCAGAAACATCGCTAATAATTTTGCTTTAACTTCTTTACATTGGGATCTGCTGGTAATCAGAGATGAGATATACCACATCGTCGGATTTGGACTTGGAAATGAGAGAGACGATTGGAAGCAGGAAGGATGGAATATGTCAGAAAGAAATACAATAAATTCCATATTTTCCTTATCTGAAAACGTATATAGAAAAAAACACCATTGCGTATAATTAACAATTTGAAAAAAAGTATGTGATAGAATGCCTATGCAATAAATATGAAATTCATGCTGAACGGAGCTAATGAGACTTGAACGGTGACAAAAGGCATGGAGTATGAATGAAATATTGCAAAAGAATGTGAATGTAAATTGTTAGCAGGAAAGTCAAAATGAGGGAAAAGAAATTGAGCAACATTTAAGGTGTGAGAGGATATGACCATGAGAGAGGTAAGTGGAAAAGGGATAAATAAGTTTAGATAACAGAGAACTGCATAAGTTGAGATATGGGGTAAAGGAATTTATGTAGTTATACAGCACAGGATTAAACTGAGGAGGAGGACCTGCAATAGTAAACTCTGCAATATAGGAGTAAAAAAAAAAAGTGAACTTTAGTCATTTGCATAAATATTTCAAATCTTTACTTACCTAAGCTATAGATCATCCATCGATTTCACTGAAAAGGGTGATAGTTTACTGAAATTTTACCTCTCCTTCTGGTTAAAATTTCTACCTGGAAAACGAAATGAAGGTTTGAGCTCAGTTATTCTGTTTCTATTTCATTATTAATACTGCACCATACAAATTCTATAGGATAATAAAAACAACAAAGAACGTATGTCATTCCCAAATGACTACATACAAACGTCATAAAAAAACTGTTCTTCGTGACTAAGGCCTCTGCAAGAACTGAACTTATTTAAAGTGCGGAAAAAATTTCTTTACTGATGGAAGATTTTCGTGTAAATAAATAATGTACAGCAGTAACCAAACAGTTATTTTAATAATGTTGGCTGGAACAAGAATATGCGGATCCAGCAGACGTGTTTCTACGGAACTGAAAATTAAATTCTGAATTCCCCTTCTGTCATTTTCTAACCTTCTTATCGAATTTCTTATAAACAAACAACTTCTTACAGGCAACGTTCAATGTTTAAAAAATTCAAGAGAATAGAATTAGAATTGTCTTAAATTACAATGTATAAAAAATATTTTTTTCCCTTAGTTACTGGTAGTTGTGAAGAATTCCAAGTCAAATTAATTGTACTAACACAATAAAAAAACTGCCATTCGTTTATTTAGTTCCCTGATCAAATATTAACCAAACTTTTTGTCATGCTCTTAATTTTAATACAGGTTTCTGTAGAAAGCTTTAGAAAACAAACGTGAGATCTTAAACATAATTCTGACTTGTAATTACGTTTTACTGAACATAAACCCATTAAGTACAGATTCAAATTGAATTTAGGTTACGTCTCTGTAAAGGTTGATGTTGCCTACAGAGTATATGCTGCTAAAAATAAGCGCGCACGCGTGTTTGTTTCCAACTGCTTATTTTTTTCTGCTCTGTTTTTTCTGATACATATAGGGTACTATTATTATTATTACAGGTGACTCCAAGGAGGCATTAGACGCATTGAGGGAAGCCTTAAATATCATGTCCATCACAACTATTCGACATTCACACAGTGTCTATCATACTTTGCCTTGAACTCATTCACTGTCTTAGCACCCACAACAGACTCTGGCAGCTTATTCCACTCATTCACCACGCTAAAAGTAAAAAGCCCAGTTCTAACACCCTTACTAACCACACTCTTGCCCAGCTTCCATGGATGTCCCCTAGTCCTCCCACCACCAGTTCTGTTCTCAAAAATATCCTCTGAATTTATTCTATAGAAACCCTTAAGCAATTTGAATGTCTCAATCATATCTCCCCTTTTCCCTATCAACCAATTTCTGCGACTTATAAATCTTCAATCTGTTTTCATAAGGTTCATTCCATAGACCTGCTATCATCTTGGTCACTCGCCTCTGGATCCTCTCAAACTCATCCCCATCAAGAGGAAACTTAGGTGACCAGATCTGGGCACAGTAATTAAGATGGGGTCTTATCAAGGCTCAATACAGAGGAACAATAACTTGCTTATCTCTGCTCGTCAAAGTATTCTTCAGCATCCAAGTGATTTGATGAGCTGATTTAGCCACTTTTGCGATGTGCCCCTAAACTTCAACTCCCTATCCACCAACACTCTGAAGTCCCTGGCCTCATTAATCTCCTGGAGTGCAGTTCCACCAATGTGATATACTGGTGCTAATCTACCCCAAAATGCATAGCCTTACATTTTGCCACATTAAATTGACATCCATTCTCCTTAGCCCATACTTCCAATCTATCCAAATCATCCTTCAAAATTTTGACATCTTCTGCATTCACTATTGTCCTACCCATCATCAGCGAACAAATGAACCGTTCTTCTCAGATCCTTCCCTATATCGTTAATGAACAAATTAAACAGCAGTGGTCCAAGAACAGAACCCTACGGCACACCACCACTAGTCACAGGCCGTCTTTTGGACTCTACTCCTGAGTAAACTACTCTCTGTAATCTCTCCATCAACCACCCTCCTATCCATCTCACCAACCCTATATTCATTCACATATGTTGCAGTTTACAGATTAGAATCTCATTTTCATCAATCCATTCCTGTATTTTACCCTTGACTACTTTCTCCAAGACCTTGACAACAATTCCTGATATGCTGATCGGTCGGTAATTTGCACAACAATAGTCTTGGATCCTCCTTTATAGAGTGGAACTATTTTCCCCTCTTTCCACCCCTTCAGGACTAAACTAGACCCCAGACTCAGATTAAACAATAAGGTCAAGGGCACTGACAATTCTTTAGCCACTTCACGTAAGACCCGTGCTGATATATCATCCAATCCCACAAATATATTCACATTAAGATTCTGTAATAGCCTATTTACTTCCAATTCATTCACCACAAATCCTATAGAAACTAATGGCTTCTTCATTCCTTCCACGTCACCACCTGGATGATGTACTCTTGCAAAGTGCTCACTCAGTAATTCCACTATATCGACTGAATCAGTGACCTCCCTACCATCGGTGGTCCTTAAAATCAGCCGTATACAGTTTTTCTTTTACTAGCAACATATTGAAAAAAAACTGTTTGGGATTCTCTTTGGCTTGCATGGCTAATTTCTTTTCATAATCTGTTTTTTTCCTTTCTCACCACACTCGTTACCCTTCTGGCATGCGCTTTTTACCGTTCATATGTGCCTGCAGGTCACCTTTCTCCTGAAATTCCTTCCACACAGTTATTTCTTTTTTTGTAACTAAAGTTTAATGGTGTTATTCATCCATTTAACCCCTACTTGATTTAATATTCGGACTCTAGGTTTACAGTCCGCCATAACCTCCTGCAAATTCTCATTGACCACTTATCATGCCCTATCAACATCCAGCCCTTGCAGTTTTATTTGCCATGGCAGAACCAAGCAATCTCCAAAGCTTGTCATACTTGCCAGCACGGTAATTCCACATGTACACAGTCTTAATCAAATATTTCACACATTTAGCCACCTCCCAGCTCAGATCCTATGATCACTCTCACCAAGAGGTGGCAACATGGTCATATTCATTAGAGTCAACTTCTCAGATGCTATTATTAGGTCAAGCACCCTCGAACCCCTACTATTTTCCATTACATGATGTCCCAGATAGTTATCCCTCAGTAACTGAATAAAATCCAGTTCCTTCCTCACATGTGTCCACTCCTCCTTCCAATCAATGTTACTATAGTTGAAATCCCCCATAATAATTACCCTCGTTGCACTCATTTCATCAATTTGCCTATGCATACTATCTCCACCATCTATTCCATCACCTGGTCTATAGCAGCACCCAACTGTACATTTTGTTCCGTTAGTCTCAATCTCACACCAAATAGACTCAAGTGAGCTCCTTTCACTATCCTGTAATACAACTTCTATTCTCCTTGGTTGCAGTTCATCAGCTCTCATCAATAACACTCCTTCCACCCCATTTTATTTTGTCTGTCCCTCCTGAATACACTATACCCTACACATTCTATCCCACTAACTGTATCATCTTCTATCAGCTATGTTTCACTAATGGCAATAACATGTGGCCAGGAAGAGCCAACGAAGGCCAAAATTTCTTCCTTCTTGTTCCTAATACTCCTGGCATCAGTATACATGAAATGCAGAGGTTCATTTGTACCACCCCTATTTTGATGCGTTACACTAACTATCCCATTCTGGTTTCTTGTCCTTCGTACTGGCTCGGGCACATTATAAACATTCTTACGCTCAACTGCCTCACTGATGTCTGCATATTTACTTCTTCCCCTCCTTAATAGTTCTAGTTTCCCTGATTTTCGACATCCACTCTCACTTTACTCAGCAACACTTTTTCCAGTCTTCTCACACCAAATCCATTCAAATGTAAGCCATCTATCTTGTACAAATTCTTTCGCCCATCAAACTCACTCCACAGATCCACAAACTCCACACCACACCGTCTGCATAACCTATGCATAAAGTCATTTGCGATTATGGCCCCCCTCCTAAACTCTTCTATGTCATACCGCGGAAACAGACTCACTATCCCAACTCTGTCACTCTTTTCTTTCGCTACTTCTAATAATTCCTTCACGTCCTCTCTCATAACAAATGTATCTCCTTTCAAATCATTCGTTCAAATGTATCTGTATCATAACGCCAAAAATATATAGAAAGGAAGTTGTTCACTGAGAATTAATAAGACGCTTAATTATCTGAATCAGATCTTATCTTTACTGTCTTTAATTCCTGTTGCAGTAATAGAAGGCCATTAATGAGAGCTTTTCATGTCAAAGTAAGTTATACAGGATTGCTGTTCTCTCTCTCTCTCTCTCTCTCTCTCTCTCTCACACACACACACATTTTAATTGGTGAAACATGCCGAACAACCAAAGCATGCGATAAATTTACAGATACAGTAGCTTTGGTTAATCTGAAATACCCTCTCATCTTTAGTGCAATCGTTGGAGGATCTTCTTTTGTTTGTTCTTTTAATGTAAACTTTAAACAAATAATCAAGATAATTATAATCTTCTTTTGGTAATCCGCCGCTAATAAGTTTTCACTAATAAGTTGTCTCAAAATCAGATGGGATTTTTGGTCAATATTAACCAGATGCAGGTTAATATGTGCTTTAGGACTCTTGATAAACAATCTTGTAGATTCATATCTAGTAAAAGGAGCGAAATAGCGCCACCTTTTAAAGCATCTAAAAAGTTGGTTCCAGATGGAACTAGTCTGAAAATGCTGGAGGGTTATTCAAAATTTTATCAGCGGGGGGGGGAGGTAGCCTAATCACCAAAACCCAGCGAAAGTCAATTAACATGTCAATTTAACACCTCCATAAAATACTTGCAAAATCATTAGAAACAAGATTTGAACGTATGTCTCTGTCGCAGGCCAATGACGCGTGAAGAAACTACTGGCCATAAAAGCATCTCTCGGGAAGAGGGGAACATTAACAAGTAATTAGCTCAAATAAGAAAACGATGATGAAGTCGAAACTATTACGTATTATGGGACAGTGGCGTAATAATTGTAGCTATTTAGAATTACGCAAAAGCAACTAAGGCTGTGAAATTCTTGTTTCACTCTCTCTCTCTCTCTCTCTCTCTCTCTCTCTCTCTCTCTCTCTCTCTCTCTCTCTCTCTCTCTCTTTGCCAAAATAAAATTTTCAGCTGACATGAGCCAAGCAGGACACCAGAGCTAACAACATTAAATAAATTCAAAGAATTGCACAAGAATACGATATTGAACAACACTATTACACCATAATTTGTCAGTCCTATAATAAATAGTTTTCTCTCCAACAACAGTTCTTTAGATTAGCTATAAATATTTTAAAGAAAAAATCATGTTGTTTTTCCCCCTACAGATGAAAACAATGCAATTCATCTTAGTCATTTTTTGACATTTGTTTATATGCATACACCGCCTCAGCACCGAACGAGTTAGGGGCATTTTATATGAATTTGGTATATGCTGAAGATTTTTATAGGAATTTGCTTTCGATCAGATTACTTCTAGAAGCGAAACGATTCGACGTAATGCATTCAATCTGGACGTATGGTATTTAATGAATTATTTTATTTACAACTTTCTACAAAAACTGGTCGAATTTTGCAATGCTCACTTCAATATAATAAACCTTTCTTGCAGTCTGACTCTCTAAAACAATTTCAAATCTCTTACAAGATAAGGTTTTTCTCTTCTTGGCTTACTCTGTGATCGAAACTCTTGGCATAAGCTCATTACAGCTGCTGCTTCCTTGGTACCCAAAAATTAGGATTTCTCTTTTGCGCAAGGCGTTATTTCACCTCTGAAGAGTTAGTAACCTATACAAAATCACATGTACGTCCAACTATTGAATACGGTTCTCACACTTGTGACAGTGCCCTTAAAGTGAGAATTACGGGCACTGTCTCAAATCAATCACTAATCCTCACCAATTAACTCCACCCATTCTCACAGATTAGTTTCGTTTTTGCTTCTTGCGACTAGTACCAATAATTCTTTTATCTTTTGTTAAAACAATTCGAAAACGTACAGCAACTATTCAACATCCATTCAAAGTTCAAATACATAGAACAAATTTCTTATTCCGTCTCCCCTTTCCTTTATGTCAACACTTGAACAGTCTCCCATCTTATGAGTTTCACATGGAATACAATCCACAACTCTTCAAAGTTAATAATGTAAATAAGTTCCTTCTCATCCATCCAGTAGGTTCAGTAGCTCTAGGCTACTGAACCTACCATGGTATTATCATTATCTATGGTATTATCATTAAAATCTTACAGATGAGGATTAATGAATCTCCTAATTTTCTATAGTACATAAGCCAAAAATGACCAAAGATAATGAGTGATGTCGGTATGCAAGAATGCTATTTTGCAATAATATGCATACCTATTTTACGCCTCTCTAGAATCATTTTCGCGACTTCAACTATGAATTGCATTTATTTATTTACTGTTTTTCCAATGAGGTTTCATTTCGAAATTTAGCATAAACAATTTTCAGAAAAAAAAAAAAAGGAAGAAAAAGTGCAAACGTTCTAGAATGCTATCTCTGGAGAAAGATAATCAAAATGTGGATAAAATCATTAGCTTTAGATTCCAACCTTTTGATACTGTAATTTTAGAAATGGTCTTTTAATTTGCTCTTAGTTTAATGAAGCGTTTTTTTTTTTTTTTTTTTTTTTTTTTTTTTTTTTTTTTTTTTTATCTTGGCTGTGGCGTGGGTCATTAAAAAGCGTTTAATAAGTACTTGTATAAACTTAACCGAAAGAAAGCAACTATTACCAGAAGCGAATCACTGGTTCATAAAATCGACAAAACAGTCTAAAAGCGCTACCTCATTACAACAAATAGTCTCATCCTTTCTAAGCATCACTTTCTCTTCCTTACGTAGATACTCAAAAGAGATTGTCGACACACTTTCCGAAACATATGATAAATTCATGTCTTATGATGACTGCACAATAATCCAGAACAATCCAGTGATAACTGAGAAACTTCTCTACTCTTTAACGTTATTAAAGGAGGATTCTAAAGGGCAGAAGTAAAGCGCCACTGAACAACAGATTTATTGCTTCGTTTTGTGTATTCAGCCCTAACAACAGCGCGTTAGAGACAGGAATAAACTGGTGAGCAATTGCTACCTTAACTCGATCTCATGGATGTTGCGCAGGGAAAATTCAGATCGCAGTCTTTATTTCCAAGTATACAACCCCTTAGAAATATTCTATAATCTTAATTTCTGCATAAAAAGATCAAAAGACATATTTCATTTATCTACCAGCACAATAGTATTTATTAGAAAACTAGTGAAAGCCTTCAGCCCAGTGTTTAATATAATGTTTAAATTATATTTGTCCATTAATCGGACAGATATAATTTAAAGATGGGTTTATCTTCAGTATTTAATTATGGTATATTTAACACCAAAATGACAAATTCTATTTAACATCTTAAAATATACTTTTTTTAAATAGATTTTTCAAGTCGAATTAACGTAGGGACAACTAAAGCAACGAAGCCTGCATTTTGCTCATTAGATTTTGATCTTCTGGCCTGTTTACCTATTTTTCCGGATGAACAAATCTGAGTTTGGAAAAAAAAATATCTGTTATATTTTTTATGAGACCGGCTAATTCATATGTATATAGATAAATTCAGAGCGAAAAGATCCTAAGAACAATAGTGTGGTAAAGTAAGAAATTTTTCTAAAATGCAGATTTTTGTTTGTCTTTTTTAATTTCAACGTACGTCATAGAATGAGAAACCATTAAGTACATTCAAGGAGATTTTAAACAAGTATATGGAAGGGATTAATTTAATATAACTGATATTCCTAAAGGTTAGTGCTCAGGGAGCACTAACCTTTAGGAATATCAGTTATATACTTTAAGTTTAAAAAGTTTCAAGATAAAAAAAAAACTGTCCATGAAATGTTTAGGGTAATCCGATTAATGTATACAGATGTGAAGATCCAATCCAGCCAAAGTTTATTCATTGGATATTTTTTAAAATTTCTGTTTTCTTTTATATTCTTTTCGGATTCTGTGAATCGGAATTACATTCGAGAGAATCGCAAGTCTTTTTCATTGCCCTGTGGTCTTCCCATCCTTTTCTCCACGCATGTTTAGTTTTATTCATTCACTGCGCATTTTCTTAAAAATTCGTAAAAGAAAGAAAAACACTCGCAGTTTCTTCTTTGGCTTGTTTGTTAGAGCTAATTAGAAATAAGATAATGAAATGACTGGGAAAAAAGTACTACGAAACGTAATGAAAACCGAATTTCTGAAAAGCGACACTGGTGGTTGGAGAGAAAAAAAAAAGGCATGAAGAATGCTCGTGTGACATCATTAAGAATCTAAAGTTCAAACGAAACCGCAAAGGTAGGTCTCTACTTTTTACACGATTTTAAGAAATAATGAATGTTTATTTTATATTTTATGAAGAAAGTCTTGATGGTATTGATTAGTTGACGCTGTTAACTGAAATGATCTGTTTTATGTAATTTCATATTTCAATAAATATCGCCTCCATATCTCAGTCTGTTTTGACGAAGCTCTTTAATTAGAATGACCCGAGTTAAAATCCTTCTAAAAGGTGGAAAAAAAATAAGGTTTATTTTTGAAAAAAGAATGAGGTCTGCTTGGAGTTAGTTAGCTGACCTTATTCGGTGTGGGAAGTTTCAGACATAAGACTAAACCACCTTTTTCTAAACTGTGATTACAATATCAGGTTTGCTAAATCGCGGGCCTTGAACGCTAGTAGGGCGGATTATTTTAATATTGGGCATTCTGAAAGATGTTTATTTGGAAGGATGCATATTATGCTTAATTGTTTTACATTTATAGATACTTCAAAACTTTTTGAATATTAAATAATCTTTCGCGGTCCACCTATAAAACTTCGGCATTTAGGAATATAAATTTGCTAAGGATGCTGTTTATTGATAAATAAATTTTAGACTAATAAGTTTAGATACACGTATCCGGAAAAAGTTGAAACCTATCTTACATTATTTTTAATAAACAATATAATAGTTTTAATAGCAAAAGAATTGCTTTTCTTAATGCAGAAGAACTAAACAATGAGCAAAATTGAGCATGAACATCTCTGTAACGTCCTCTTTAAATTGTACATTTATTTATGCATGTTTCTTTCAGACTTATTAATCTAGTGTGCATTGTTTAATTCAATGTATTGGCCTCTTTAAATGTACAGTGCATTTTTAACTGTGTATGTGTGTGTATATATATGTGTATATCTATATCAATGTTTTGAAGAAGACAAACGAAAATAATTGCAAGTTGCGTGCAGTAACATGGTATATCATTACTGCTTATGCAATATCACAGCAGTACTCAGGCGTAGCAGTGAACAAAAGCGGAACATTCGTTAATTAGTTGTCCTGAGAAGAGATTGTTGGAAAGATCTTGTCAGCTGGTTAGTTTAACAAAGGAACAAGTTGCTGAATAAAAGAGACTTCTTTCCGAATAAGATAGGGAGAAAATGGAACAACGAGAAAGTAACTTTTAAAATGTTGAATTGTGAAAAGACTGACTTGTAAAGGAAACGGGAAATGCATTGAATTAAGTGAAACAAAGTTTAGTTCATTGTTTACTTCTTCTGCATTAAGAAAAGCGATTCTTTTTCCAGCCTGGCTGGCCGAGTGGTTAGCATATCTGCTCGCCAGCTGAAAGGCTACGGGTTCGAATCCCCCCGTGGGCATGCATGTTGTGTTTGTCCTTGGAAGCAGTAATGGTGGTGGTCGGCGGTAGATGGCGTTGGTGTAGTTGCGGTCAGTTGGTGGATGGAATGGCGGAGACAGAGCTGTAGAGCAAGTACACCCTCCCTCGATGAGTCTTTGGTCTCCCGGGAGCTGTCTAATAATAATAATAATTACTTCATTGCAGTCAATTTTATGATAAGTTTACCCATCCCTTATTTATAAATAATAAAAAAAATAGTTAAGAGTATAAGGAATATCAAAATTCACTTGCTTAATTCTTTAGTGATCTTAAGCAACGGCATAAGTGTTTTTCTTTTACATTTTATTTTTATTTATTTTTTTATTTTTAGCTTTCACTCCCCTTGTTTTGCAACCTATAACAGTGCAAAGATATAAAATGCCGAAATTATATCCTTCAATAATTTTCCTCTGGCTAGAGAAAATCTAAGATCATATAAGCTTTTAGATGCACTTTGTGTTACGTAGTAGCTAACATCAGTCATTTAAGATTGATCAGCGTAAATGCAGAAGTAAAGCCATTTTTGACTTGTGAGCATTGAAATCCACTCGGAGAGACCCTCTATATTTGGCTATTTTACACTGCAGTAAATCAAGCTTCGGATATGAGTACTCCAATAGTTAAAATTGTTTATCAGCATGTGGAGAGTGATAAAGAGAACAAATTGTTATAAAATGTTTCGTGGAAATTTTAAGTCAGAATAGACTAAAAGAAGATAATCCAAGTTTCGCATTCTCCCTTTGTACAGAAGACTTCTTGTAAAGTGTAGTTTGGATATTTTGAACAGTAGCTGTCGAATTCTCCATTGAATATCCCTTGAAATAATAGACTCGAAACGACCAACGTGGTGTTGCACATCGTATACATTGACAATGAAGCTATGAATTGAGGTAAATTAAATATCAAAGAGTTCATATCAGACAGAGCATGAAATATGTAACATGTTATTTTCAGTATCTTTTATGTCGGAGAATTTTTCTGATCTGCAGAAAAAAATATGCTGTCTTAGACTCTTCTGTTCGAAGTCATCAGGATTTGCCTCTCAAAATAAGTAACTGCAGGGTTATTCTTAGCTGGTTGTGAAGTTTCTTAATTTGTTGCCGTCAAGTTCATTCTTCCGATCTGTCAGAGGAACTTCTTTACTGCTGTACCTTAGAATGGGAGGTATATGATAAATGCCTAAATTGTGTTTGAAAGAGTGCGAAAAAACAACAACAACAAAAAAAAAAAACTTGCGAGATTTCTCTAGAAACCAAATATGGCAAAAGCTACATCATGCTTCTAAGCAAGATGATATCATTTCACCGAACGAGGAACATTATCGACCTACAGGTTTTGCTGGCATTTTATCCAACTAGTGCAGCGGTTCTCAACCCTATGCCCGCGGGTGCAAATACGCCCTAGGAACTATTTGCATGCGCCCGTTGTCAATTATTAAATAAGGAAAAAAATAAAATTCAACTGGAAAATATGTCTACCCCTAGTAATAATATTTATTGAAATCGTCAAAAAATTTTAACATTTGTGTTATATTACGAACATTTTGTAATTCCTCTTTCTTTGAGTGCGAGTGTTACCAGTGCCAGTTTTGTGCGTTTGCTTTATGTATTTAGTGTTCCCACAACCGTGCGCTTGAGGGATGTGTCACCACTCCAGCGGTGTTGTTGGCACGCTTGGGCCATACGTTCTTTTCACGTGTTTAAAATGTTTTACCCGAAATGAATAATCCAAATAAAAAAACAACGAACCTGTAAATTCAACAAGGATTAGGAAGAAGACAATTGTTTTGTCCAGAGTAAAGAGAAATGATTTTGCTCATTGTGCGATGGTTTAATTTAGTCGTATAATAAATGTTATATGTGTATTTATCCTACTTTCATAGTTAATTAATTTGTTACTCTTTATCGTTCGATATTATAATCAAGAGTTAATTTTTGTAGGAAAAAAAAAAATGGTCACTGCCACTCTCTTCCCAATCTCGAATGCGCACGCGACCACAACCAGGTTGAGAATCCCTGAGCTAGACGATGTATGCCTTTATGACAATACTCTTTGTGTTCGCCAGCAGATACGCTTTGAGTAAAGGAAGTAGGGTGTGTGCTAAGCTGAGAGAGAGAGAGAGAGAGAGAGAAATTATATGGTGGATACACCATTCCATTAATTACTGTTTCTTTCTTCATATCCGCATCCTTTGGTGATAAATTGTCACTATAACGGAAATGCTATTAAGAAGCGCTTTATTTTATAACTAATTACAACCATTTCCTTGAATGTTGTTGCTCCGTTTCTTCAATAGTTCTTCTCCATTTTAATGATAATATTGTTTCTTAATTAAACCACGGTATTGAAACGATGAATTCTAGATTCATCGTTTCAATATTTCAATAATCTCACTTCATGGGCTTTTTCTGAGTTAGCTGATCTCATACGGGCTAGTGTTTTTTTTTCCCTTAAACACCTGTTTTGTTTTGTTTATTTTAATCTCGCAAACAGGTAAATATCGGCTAGAGAAATTACAATTTACAGACTGCTTGTGAGCGATAGATGGCGTTATGCGTTGAGTGGTTTTTGCTTCAGTGTAGAAAATAATTCAGAGACTTAATATTTCACTGATGATCTTTGATATTAATAACGAGCTTTATTTATAATTTAATCGATATTATGAGTTTAGTTTACTAATCGTATCAATAACAAAGTTTTGTTTACTCTTTATTTTATATTTATTTTTAATTAAAATTAACTTCAGTAGTAAGAAGCTCAGTGTTTCCTTATTATTAATGCAGTGATATGTACTTCTTATGCTCCATAAATCAATAAAAATACTTTTCATTTGATAAAGTTAGAAGCAGAAATTCTCTATCCTTCCTCTTTTCTTTATTCTCATAGACATTCATTGGACCTCCATCATTTTTTGCTTTAAGGAAAACAAAATTTTAGCTTCTCATGAACCAAAGTATGTTTCCAGACTGCTTTGTCTGTCAAGTGAGAACAAGATAAATCGGTGAATTCTGACGTGATGAATTGATTCTGTTGAAAAGAACCTGCCGAAGATATATTTCTGTAAATGTTTTCTTTGAACAAACTCTGAACTTAAAACTAACCTAGCGAATATTGTTCTTTCCTCAAATCTAGATAAATAAAAATCACTATTAAAATCACTATTGTAATCAAAATCAAAAATCACTATATTAAATTTTCGAAGTCTGAGTTGTAAACAAGGGATAATTGGAAATTTTTCATTAAGAAATTTACGTTTTTACTGAATTTTATAAATGCGTTTCTGAAATATTCTTAAACTCCAAAGTGATCCCTAAACGACCATCTAAAAGTTTAAAACAAAAATTTAAACTTAGATGAACAGTTTATAAGTAATGTAAAATTAGGAATGTATAAAGTTTAAAATACATATATACATATATAATGAAATCTATATTCATTATTGGATAACTCACTCAGAAATAAACCATTCACTCAGATTATTATTATTATTATTATTATTATTATTATTATTATTATTATTATTATTATTATTCAATTCATTTCGTCATGTATTTAAATGTAGAATGTATTCTAGGTTTTTTTTTTTTTTGAAACACGTAACCACTCAAATACAAAAAAAGAAGGTACAGCATTGTAAAAATCGTTTACTGTAATATAAAATCTCTATTTTGGAAATTGCTAACAAAATTTATAAATTTTAAGTATTCCTGCTTTAATGATACTTTTTCTTGAACTAATAAGATAAGAATAATGTACATTTTAATGTTATTACATTATTAGTAGCATGTAAAATTTGCAAATTTGTTTTGATAAAAAGAAGGTATTTAAGAAAAATCTATAAAATATCTACTTTTAGAAATTCACTACAAAACTGGAGGCAAAGTGGAGTTTAGATGTTTATTAAAATATATTGCACATATTGTTGATGACGAAGACTGCAAAGAGAAGGAATCTCTAAAATTCCTAATAGTTGAAACGTGAATATATTTTGAATTACTTTTAATTAAACTCCATTTTTCAATTTTAAATATTTTATTATGAAAATAATATTCTTATAGTTCATTAGTTAATTCTCTCGGTTCAGTACCAATCGAAATCAATGATTTGAACGGATTCACAAAAAATTTAGAGTATGAAAAATAAATATGAATAGCAAACTTGTGTGTGTGTGTGTGTGTGTGTATATATATATATATACTAGGAAAATAATTAGGAATAATATTCAAAGTTAAAATTCAACTCACCTTAATAAAGTTATCTGAAAGCTTGAAAAAATAATTATTCACATTTTGCATGATTTCAGTCGATCATATATCAATTAAACAGTGGACTTCATGCTTGGAAATTATTGATTTCATGGCTCTCAGACTACCATTTTGCAAGTAATACGTAAACAGCCTATGTAATGACAAAAACAATTGATTTAGATACTAACTTCCATAATCAAAGAAAGACATAATTGATAGAAAGGGGGATAGTAAATCCCTTTATGTTTTTATAGCCGGGTACGAAACTCGGATCGAAATCCATAGAGTTTCATGCCGAAAAAACTATCGGCAAGCCCAAGTGTAAATGATCACTTGGGTAGTACAACACCAGGGCAGCTCCATGCAAAGGTGGAGCAAGCCCGTCACTAACTTTAATATTCTCTCATAATGTAAAACCCAACTCCTAAGAGATGCATATACAGTATATTGTTTTACATTATGAGAAGAGGTCACTACCCAGACCGGTTTCAACCTTTTTTTAAGATCTCATCAGTGAGTAGGTAGACCTGGAATATCAAGGTTTTAAGTGAACACGAACTTACATACCTCTACTATCGAATTGCCGAAGTGGTGTACTCCTATATTTATTCTTAATTTAATAAGCCGAAAGGCTATTTTACCGGCGAACATGTTAATATTAACATGTTCGCCGGTAAAATAGCCTTTCGGCTTATTAAATTAGTAAAGACATAATTGCTTAGAATCTTAGAATCATTTGGTAAATATAATAAAATTTAAATACCTTTTATAATTTTAAAATAATTTGAATTTTCTTTTGTTGTTTATGACTCCATAATTTAAACATAAAGGGAATATTACTAAAACACCCTTTTCAAAATATGTATCATTTGAAATTTCAAAATCAATTAATATAAAGTTTGCTTTTCTTTGCTGGATAGAAAGTGTATTTGAGACGTCTTCCAGATGGTATTAAAAATATTATTCTTTCTGATTGATGTATAATGCAAAGAGTCTTCTGAGTTGGTAAGGATGACTTCTAGATGAAATTCTGTATGAAAAGCATCCACGGCTTCTTATCGCCGTCTTCCAAAGGCTAGAAATGCATTCCACTCAAGAGAGTTCGCTCTCTCTCCTATTAATCTGATCGATTTACAGCACTTCGCACTTAGCAAAGCTTACAGAAGAATGCAGTTTCTGCACAGTTGAGATTCACCTAAACACAGTTTTTATGAATACCAATAAAATATCAAACGTAATTTTCTAGTTATTAATTTGCTAATGTTACCATTAGCAAATTAATAACTAATAATATACAGTATATAAAAAAGTAGCATACTAAAAAGTATGCTACTTTTTTTAAATCAGAAAAACCGTTAAAAATGAGGTAAATGTTTCAGTATTTATTTTTATTCATATTATTGTAGAGATACAGATATATTTTGCTAACTTCATTGTCGGAAAAGATCGAATTTTCTGTCTGCGGTTTTTCCATCTCCAGTGATTCATGGCTTCTTTAATAATACCATTAAAGAAACCGAAGCCTATCATCTCAGATAATTGTAGAACGGTATATAGTCTGTGTATATAAGTGAGAACAACTACGATTGAGAAAAACATATTCCACAGTCATAGATTAATCGGAAAGCCTGCTCTAAACAGTCTTTCCGTTTTATCTTACTCAGCCCAGGTACCTGTATCAAAATATACGATGAGTTTACAATCTTTCGTGTGTGGGACCTCATGAAATCGTTAATTGGTTTAAAGCCTTTGCTATTTCGTTTGCTTCAGATGTGTAATGAGGAGGTAAATTGTAGCACCTGTAGTAGTAATTATAGTAACTGCGTGTTTTCTTAAGGTACTTGTCCATTTTGTGTGCAAAAAAAGTGAAACCTAAATGTCCAGGAGAAAATCACTTCCACCACGGTATCAAACAGGCTAATGCAGAAAAGCACTTACAAATTTTTTCTGTGGTCTCAGACGTGAGACAAATACTTCTTCCTTTCACATATTAGGCCTAGTGGCCTATTGCGGTGCTATTTAGCTCTTCTAAACCGTACCCATCCTGAGGATAAGGTGACTAGCCCTATGCCTCCCAGTGTGTCCTATGTCTGTAGATGCGTGTGTTCATGGGGCCGGTTTGCCTGCTTGCTGGAGGAAAAACCGCAGATAAACTGGGGAGAAAAACCCTGCTGTTCACGCCGAAGACATGCTAACTTGGTTATGTCTGCTAAAGATCCTTAAGCTCCTCCCGTCGGCGACGGGAATCGAACCCAGGACACTTCTTTCCCAGGTTGCGAAGAGCATAGCCACTCGGCTAACCTCATGGACGTGAGACAAATACGAGTAATATAACTTTTACAAAATATTTCAGAACTCCAGTTAGCAGAGTGGTGGTGGACATGGTGATGTGATTTCACATCTGTTGGTGAAAGTCAGCTACTACCTAAAAATATTCACGAACATATATGCCCTCTAGCGGGATTCATATTCACATCTTATTGGTTGGAGAGCGGGTTCGGTACGATTATCCACTCGCCTAAATAGGCTGGTAATCGTTAATTATTTTTTGTATTATGAAATCACAGAAGCAGAGTAATCCAGTCCTTAAAGTCCTTATAAGGACTGGCTTAAACGGGCGAAGCAAGAATGCTTTTTATATTCTCTGTTATCTGTAGAGGACAGTGTAGGGATAGGGTGTTATTTAGCTATTAAAGCTCTGATCATGGCAGGAGGGTAACAGCAATAGCCGATCCTCAGTTAGGACTTCATTATCTACAGCATTGCTTTCCATTACCCTCCAAGGGTATTAATCACCGCATCTCACGATCGATTCTCCTCCTACTCATAGTAATCCAGCGAGTCAGTAACTACTCTTATTAACAAGAATCATTAGAACGAAAAAGGTGTCTGCTTTAATTTCGATGCTAAGTAGAATTCATCTTATGTTCATTCATCAGTATGTTGAATTCATCATTATGTTAACTTCATCCAACCATGGATGA
The DNA here is from genome assembly GCF_054136105.1 of Typopeltis vanoorti. NCBI lineage: Eukaryota > Metazoa > Arthropoda > Arachnida > Uropygi > Thelyphonidae > Typopeltis > Typopeltis vanoorti. The sequence goes on along the minus strand of NC_143556.1, from coordinate 47,340,002 downwards.
AATTAACATAATGAAAACAGTTGTTTGATGTTTGATTGACAATATTGTTTTAATTGTTAAGAATGTATAAATACTTTCTGCAATTCCAGGATATAATAACAGCCCTATTCGTCCTTCACGAATGAGATTATTTACTTCCCGCTCAACTCTAAATCCCAATTCCCCATAACGCCTTGTTTAACTGCAAATTTGATAGCACAGGCCTAAAACAAAACTTTAATCATATTCACTGATTAGTTCAAATCAAAATTTCTAGCTTCTCATTCAGCTCGCTCATTCAGCTAGTAATTGCAATTACTGGCTGAGTGAGCAAACACAAAAACAAAAATCATTAACGTACGTATTAAAAGCAGACTTCGTAAATACCAACTGCAAATCTGCTGGACCCAGTATTTAACCGTTCATATTTCAACTCTCTAGTAATCACATTTATGATACATAAATATGATTACTCTTATCCTCAACTATCTCAATTATCTTTAAACAGAAAACGGAACAAATAAAAAGGAAATATTTGTATCCCAAAACTCATTACCTCTAATCGCAACTTCGAGACAGCCAATTCAGATCTGAGTAATGGTACAAACACTCATCTTTCCATTCTTTAATGATTCAGGCCATTAACGGAGTTCCATCAATATATGGACATCTGTGCATCTTTGCCAGTTTGGCATCTGTAACTACTTTTCCCATGTAAATGCTATGGAGGAAACCTGTACCAGTGTTGTATTTGAATGCCTCCGTACTTTTAAAATATAAGACGTATGTCCTGTAACTAAAAGTTAACATTAACATTTGTTAATCTTCATACTCGGATAATTCATGTGAACATTATTAAAACCCAATTTTTAATATTTGTAGAAAATTGTGTAGATCTTCATAAGGACTGGCTTAAAGGGGCGAAGCAAGAATGCTTTTAATCTTCCCCGTTATCTGTAGAGAACAGTGTTGGGATAAGATGTTATTGAGCTATTAAAGCTCTGATCATGGCAAGAGGATAACAGCAATAACTGAGCCTCAGTTAGAACTTCATTGGCTACAGCATTGCCATCCATTACCCTCCAAGGGTATTAATCACCGCATCTCATTCCTAAATTGTGCAGATGTTTTCATTTGAATATTTTTATAGTTCAAAAATATAAATAAAATTGAGATGTGTTGTAGATATAAGTTAATTGGTTGATTTCATTTAGATTAAATTTATTATATAGCATTCATAATGAATTTTATAAAAGACCAACAGCGGTGTTAAAGGTTATATTTTCTTTAATTCAAAAAAATTAATTGCAGCTATATTGAGAGTGTATTAGTTTAGCATAGAAAAAAGTGTGTACATGAGATATTAATATGTCACAAATAGCAGCCTACTTTCCTTCTTAAGGTGACGTTGCAGGGGAAAATGGAAGTTTCTTTAAAGAGGAAAATTCTATTCCAGTCTGACTCCCTGGACAATTTTAGGATGATATTTCTATTCGCAGTTTTCAAATCAATATTTCCTCCTAAGATGGGTGTCTTCTGAAGTTACGGAGACGTCAGCTCTTCTTACCAAATCTCACTTATCCAACAACAACAACTTTACTTATGAGATGTTTTTCCTCTTGAAAAATAGGCAAACAGGCCAGCAGAACACAGAATTCACAGACAATAATACCCTAGTCTCATAGGCGTAGTTACTTTGGGTTTCACTGTGATGTAAAATTTATTGGATGAAATGTTTTTCTATGATTTTCTGTCCTGATATTTACCATCCATTTTCACTTTTAGAATGAAGTCGGTTCTCTCAACCGACTAACGTCCTTGAAGAGAACTTTATTAACGCCCAGGATTTCAGGCATGTAAGAACACATCTGTAACCGACACTTCCTATCTTGAGTTGTCGTACTATAATAAAATCCGTCTTATTGCATTATTATAGACAGCGGTTAAACCGATCTTTGTAATCTGGTAATCTCTTAATTTAAATACATGTTATTTATTCAGAAACGTGTTTATTTTCAGGAAGAATATATCGACGTTTCTGTAGTAAAGAACCGATTTTTTCATCTTTGATATCCCTTCTTTATGTTAGGTGAGAATTAACACTTGATTTTTTCGACCAGAGGGTGTCATGTTTAGTGAATACGTCAAGATTGTAATGCATTTATTACTCGATTTTACCCCAGATATTAATAGCATACTTTGTAACAGTTGTAACAGTTCCCTAGAGTATTTTTGTTTTTATTGTTGCTACTTCATTTTAAATTTCTTTTTTATTTCTTACTTCGATGAAAGAGAGAGAAAAAGGGAATTTTTTTTCCTACTCAGTGAATGTAGCATGCTTTTTATAGCCTCAAGTTATATGAAAGAAGACTTACAAGAAGGGACAGTATATTGCGTTAAATCTGAAAACAGCAAGATAGTACACAAGTGAATTCATTCGTATCCTTCAGATGATAGGACAAGACAGTTTTACAGCTAGATGAATACAACCTCATCAGAGGGTGTGAAAGAACTTCATTTGGATAAGAAGAAGAAATCGATTTTTGCTAACTTCGCTTCACGAAATCAGAACTTGATTTAGTATTTAATATACTAGTTTGTTTGACATCCTCTAACTTCTATGTATTTCCCCCTAAACTTTAAATTATAACTTTATAGCGGGTTTTGACGGAACGAGGTAATAAAGCTATACAATGTGCAGTTTTATCGATTACTATGTGTCATGTTTGTATTAATTTATATTTCATATACTTAGCAAATGTAATTTTTTTCCCGAAATTTTCATAAATATTACTCAATGCCTTATTCCATCCCTCGACATATCCATTTCTACACTTTAAATATGAGTAAATCTTTACGTGCAATGGCGAACAGGAAGTACTAAATAAACATGTATTGCGCATCTGGGAAATGTGTTTCATAAATAACGTCATTGTTAGGTCTCTGTTAAACGACGCCCATAGGAATAATTATCAACAGTTCGTCTTTCAGCAGTATAATTATAACATCACTACATATAACTGCTTTGAATTTATTTAACCTATCTCTGGAAATACGAGACTTTATTTCAAAGCGTTATTCCTATCGTTCATAGGTTCAAACAGAATAGAGTAGCGATTCCGGAGTGCAATTTTTCAAAGAAGTATATTTCACAGAAATTATCATCTAACAAAATAACTTATAAACAAAAATAATTAATGTGATGCCTCGTTAATTTTTAAAAGTAAGCACTGTAGATTGTATGAGAGGCAAATTCTAAGAGGAAAACTTCTCTGATGGAAAACGGAAAATTACCTCAGAAGAAAACAGTAGAATAATACTACCATTACGTAAATATTTATACTGAATGATAAATCTAGATGTACTTATAAAGCATGAACTGAATTATGCAGTCCTGCAGAGTGCTTCGCTTGCAATGTAAATATCGGCATCATAAAAGGAAGTACCATTAAGTATGTAAGCCGAAAAAGCGTTAAATGAAATCCAAAGATTCGTTTTCATTACTAAAATGGGTCGTTGTATTATAGAAGCTGTGGATGTGTTGACGCAAACAGTATCTATTTATAGGTAACACAGGTTCTTAATTCAAATGGAATCTCTCTTTAAAGAGGCTGACAAATTCTTTTTATGATCATATATTAATATATTATTATGATACTCATGGATAAGTACAGGGTTTTAGTATTAAAAGCCTGCCAGAATATATGAAACAAGCACTGAAATAATCATTAAGATAGAAAATGAACAGAGAAGATGATGTATAAAAAATGAAATATATATACTAGGAACAAAAATGCGTAAATATACAGATCGCTCCGTTAAAGAAAATAGACCGTTCCCGAAGATGTCGAGTTACGTGACTGCAGTTTGCTGTATAAATCACGCAGACAGGCATCTAACGGTTTTAGGTTTTTTTTTTTTTTTTGGTGTGTGTGGGTGTGTTGCATTAGAATGGATGAAAAGCGTTACTTAATTGATTGTGAGTGTGGTATGATTGGTGCTAGTAATCGGCAAAAGTGTACCTATTGGTTTTTCACACATAACATTGTTTACGGTGTACCAGGACTGGTGTAAGAAACCAGATAACTTTAAACCAACGGAAGTCCAGTGGACGGAATCAGCTTGTTGGTATTCATTGGTTTTTTAGGGCCATAGCTGCTCAATAGCGTACATAAGCAGATGCGACTTCAATGAACAAGTGATCATTAGCACTGACGAACTGAAAAATACGAGGCTTTTCTGACAAGTTCTCGGCCACGAACATAGATGGCAAAAACTATCGGCAAGTTATTTTCTCTAAGTTAGTGTATCTGTCATAAGCATCCATTTGGAATTGCATGACATTCTATCAAGTAGTTTGTTTTATCCAGCTGTCTGAAGCAAAAGTCTTGCATGGATATCATCCAAGCAAGACTTTATTTTATCCCTTGAAATGGATAAAATTTAGTAACGTGCGGTTATAAAATTCTTTGTAACAGGTTTATCGCCAAAAGAAATTCACTCGAAGTTCATAAAAGTTTATGGGTACTCTTTTCCTTCGTTTTCGACAATTAAGAAATGGGCTGCCGAGTACGTAGCCGTACCAGTCTTGGAGCTGACCCACGTGAAGGACGTCCAAAAAGTGTAACACCAGAAAGTAATCATTGATCAAGTGCACGATATGTTATTGGATGACCGGCGAGTCAAAGTACGTGAAATTGCTGAGACTGTAGGCATTCCAAAATAACGTGTAGGATATATTTGCATGACGAATTGTAAATGAAAAAAGCTTTGCACAAGATGGATGCCGCGCTTGCTCACAGCATATAAAAAATGCACTCCCATGAAAATCGCTGAACAGTGCTGGGAGCGTTTTAACAAGAATAAAACTGATTTTGTGCGTCGATGTATTACTATGGTTGAGACTTCGATTCGCTTTTACACAAGAATCCAAACAACAGTTAAAACAGTGGACAGAAGCCGGTAGTTCAGCACCAAAGAAGACAAAATCGGTTCCATCAGCAGCAAAGGTCATGGCATCGGTGTTTTGGGATGATAAAGGAATTTTTTGTATTAATTATATTGAAAAGGGTAAAACAATAACAGGGGAATATTATTCCGATCTTTTAACCAGACTACACGAAAACATTCGTGAGAAAAGACCCGGTTTGCAGAAGAAAAAAAGCATGTTTCATCAGGACAATGCACCCGCCCACAAAGCTGTTTTGGCAATGGGAAAATTAAGGGATCTGCACTATGAATTGTTGGAACATGCACCCTATTCCCCAGATTTGGCTCCCTCTGACTTCTGTCTCTTCCCTCAACTAAACCTCTTCCTCGCTGGTTAGCGTTTATCTTCGGATCAAGAGGTAATTGCAGCTGTAGAGGGGATATTTTGTAGATCTTACTGAGAACCACTACGGGGAAGAGATAATGGCGCTGGAACATCGCTGGAATAAATGTATTAGTCTTAAGGGAGATTATTTTGAAAAATATAAATAACTTTGAAATTATAAATTCGTTTTTTCATTGTTAGACCTAGAAACCTTTCAGACCACTTTCATATGGTGCCTTGTGTGCCGAGTCTCACCAGGCTACTTGTTCTGTGTCATGTTGATGGTAGAACCAGAATATCGCGGCAACAACATGGGACCATGGATTCTTCCTGATGGGGAGCAAATACTCAGGCAGGCGGCACAGGTTGAATGGGGTTTGGGGGTGTTTTCTTCGCACGGGTTATGCTCCCTGATGCCAGTTGAATCTGCCTAAATTCTTCAGCATATCTTAGCATCATCGCTAGTCATGTTCACCTATTCATGGCTGCAGGTTACTCATGGTCAAATGGGTACTTCCAGCAAGACACTGCACTATGCCACAAAGCTTAACATGTTGAAGCTAGCGACTAGCATGTTGTTGTTCGCAGAACATGGCAACAAGTTAACTTTACTTCAATGGCTAACTTTGTCTCCAGACCTCAGCCCAATAGGAATGAGGTGTAACGAGCAGTTAGCAGCAGCAACGTGCTATAAACGAGTCTTCAACAATGGGATGATGCCTTTGTGACAGTGTGGACAAACATCTTAGACGAAAGTTTTAGACACTTAGTTGAATCAGTGCCACAGAATACAAGCTGTTCTTAAGGCAAAAGGTAAGTTCCACTCGTTATTAAATGCTGTTCCTAATAAAGTGACCACTCAGTGTACTTGAAAACTTTAAATGTATATTCAGAAATGTTATTCTAAATCCATAATTTACAATAATTATATTTTTAAACATATTTTATGGTATTAATAACATTTATACAAATTTACTATAAGTAATATAAAAATGTATTTCCTTGATCGAAATTCTATGCTAAGTTTCTTTTACTGCCATTTACTTGAGACAGTAAACTTAATTTTGCTTCCTACTTTTGCGACTTAAGCCACATACATGTGATTTAACATAATGGCATTTACAAACGATATCCATATTTACATGTTCCAGGGCGCAGGACATCTTTAGTTCCTAATCAAGTTTCATATATCATAATGCTGATATGAGATGCACTTTTAGAGTACTGTTAATATTGGTTAGGATTTGAACGATCCTGATGGTTGCATTTATCTTATTTTGCGAAATGAGAACTTCATATTATTTTCAGATCATAATACTATCCATTAATAGATATCATTTGTTGATACTGTCCTTTTCCTTCCTGCTAAATCGTGGTAAGAAATGAATTATATTTTGTCCATGCCTTTCAAATGAGGAAAGCTATATACTATTTGAGTCGTGATAGATGACTTTTTATCAGCTGTTCAAGATCTTATTCCTAAGATTAACTTTTGCAGTGAGTTCGATTCTCAAAGGCTATGAAACTATCGGGAATATTACTAAAATGTACCATAATAATTATTTATTGCGAAAAATAATCAATAGGATTGCATTGTACAACTCCATTTAATTAAGATCGAAATGGAAATCGTCAGTGTGAATTGGATGTACACCCTAATTTATTCAACTATGCAACGTGTAAACTTACGAAATGCGTTGCCCAAAACCCTTTGAATTATATTATCTATAGCATAACGTATTTATGACTTCTTACGTCATACACTGTGTACTTCATATCATCTTTCACATACAATTAGATAAACGATCCAGGTGTTGTAATAGATGTACTCGTGATTACGTATGGTGTATTACTTACTCCGTCTGCAATGGCTCAAGCAGGGATATATATCACATCATCAGAATAACTTAAACTATGACCACGTTAATGGTTCAAAATGTTGGTTGAATTCACCATTCATATGAAGGAAGAAAGAAATTCTAAATTCTTCGTGAACTCTTTCATGGACTGCCTTATGGCATTAAAAATGATTTACCTCCTCTATCTTTATTTTTTTTTTGAAACTGTCGTTGGAATTTACTGAATATTTGTCATTTTTTATTGAAAATCACTGCTAAATGCTTCAACTATGCTTCACCAGTAAACTCTGTCCAGCCAGATCCCAGAATTAGTTGTTTATGTCTTGTTCTTATAAGCGTTCAATCACTTAGCAAAATGCTTCTACAATGTCTTACCGTAAAACCCACTTGTGCTGGCTAATGGTATGGACCTGCTTGTCCATGAATTTTAATATCTAGTTACATTAGCTGCATGTCTAATACCGATAGCTATGCAATTATTCAGTATCGATCTACGTTCATATGATATTTGTGAGTGGAATTATACTCACGCATAAGATCCTAAAGTATTGACATATATAAATAATAAAATTAATGTGTTGTTCAGTATTAAATGTCACGTGATAAATCGAGACATCACACCCGTCCCCCCCCCCCCCACGCACAAAGATTAAAACTCTGCACACTGCAGTATACTTTAAATTGCTGAATTGTTTGTTAAATGAAACTAATCATAGATTAGGAAACGTTACCATTAATTAAACTACTACGGTTACCTATAACCTTTGTAAATGGTACTTAGAAAACGTGGGAAATGTTTTGTGTTTTCATTTCAGATCTGATTATTTCAGTTATTAAAGAATATTGCAACGTTATTTATATTTCATCGATAACATTGCCTTAAATAAGTATCCTGTTTCTTTTTGCATAAAATAACACATCGATGCTCAAGTGAAACCAATTATCTCATCATATTATAAATCCATTCGTTTGTAAATAATGTAATATAAAACGCGATGACTCAAAGTTGTTTTAGTTGTTGTTGCTGCTGTTTTTATATCAACAAAATTGTAATCTTTAAGGGTTTTAGTTTGATATTTTAGATATAAAAACAAAGTTTACAAATATACTATGACGGCTGTAAGGAGTTTTGTATTTTTATGGAGATTGGTGTATTTATTTTCTTTTCATTTGTTTATTGTTGCTCATGAGAAATAAAATATTCCAAAAACTAAAAAATATATACAACAGTTTCATGCGTATGTATTCATTCATACTGTTTTCTATCTGAGACCCATAATGTGCAGTAGAAAGATAAGATGGTGTGTTCTAATTTCTTCAATTTCGTACTTATTATCTGTACATATGTCTTCCAGGCCCGTTTTCTCACGTCATGGACGGGATACTAACTCTGGTATTTTCACCCAAAAAGGGCTCCGTTGAAACCAATTGAGCTACGGAGACTTTATGAATACACTAATGCATAGTAGTTCCTTTTTGCGAAAGGTGATAACTCCTATTGCTCATGAAGAATGACACGGGATCGAGCATCAGTTTTGGTACTCACAGTCATCAGACATTAATAAAAACATTCTTGTACTTTTTTCACAGTACTTTTTTAATTTGGAATATAACAAGAACATAAACGCCGATACAAATGTACGTGTTACTTTTATCCCTATTTACGCTGGAAAGGGACAATATCTAATAACTCATAACGTACACAATATGGCTCAGTTTACCCATAACTTAAATGTAATCTCATAGAGTTATAAAGTCGTATTTGGTGATATTATATCCCCGATAAAGATATTATATACCAGCTTGATTGAAATAGTGATTAGGACATCCACTCTGGAACCCACAGACTATGATTCCAGGTGGGCGTAGAAGATTTCATGCCTGGGACGGATGCTTATAAATATTTGTTTTTAGGTGAGAGATGAATTCATCACCAAGTTTGGGAACACTGCTGTAATTACTGGAAACCGAAGTTAGATTCTCTAATAACACGTGCGTTGTTAACAAACCTTTCGGTCAGATTCGCATTAAAAATACAAACAAAATAAAAACATACCATAGTAACCAGGTAAAATTAACACTGTCATTGAGTTAATAAAATTATCAATAATTTCTCAGCTATTACGTGCCTGGCTAAAGGAAGAGGTGTGGATTCCTATAATTAGAACATTTATTCTTTCCGGAAGGATTTCCACACAGTTTCAATTTACTGTAAGTGGCATATCACAAAGTAAAATCAGATTACATTATCCATTTAATTTGAAGAAATAAAATAATGTGGTAATTATTAAGGAAAATTCATTTTTCGAAAACTATGGGTCTTGAAATTCTAGATTATTTAGGTGGGTGTTTAGTTTCTCCAAGAAAATTAATGTTTTGATTGGAGTGTATCATATCTGTTAAATGTGTGTTTTCTGGTTGATTTGCACGTAGTTGAGATGAAAAAATCCTCTGCTTTGGAAGACAAAATATTTTCACCTCCAGGTTACCTTAAATCGAAATGGTCTTATCAAGAGAACTCTGGTTCCAACAGGTAATCTAATCCAAAAATCATCACTTCCATAAGATTTCAGACTAAAGCACTATGCCGTATTTTATCTAGATCGCTATGGTGGTTGAAAATCAGGGAATTTTTATATTTTTCAGTAAATTGTATCTTGATTAATACCTATGAAAATAGCAGGATTCTAAAAGGCTACCATCAGAAAAGGGCATAGACCTGGATATGAGAATATACATACAGTTCCGGTGAGTAAGATAATAACCACCACTTTATCCGTCTCGTAGGAAATCAACAAAATGCATTCCTGTATCATACACATAGCAGCCACTTAATTACAAATCTTTATGCAGATGAACGTAAACTTTACTTAAGCAGCGTATATGCAAAATACTTGATCATGTTCGTTACCACGTGTTCTAGAAAACTATTTTTGAATGCTGCTGATCAGCGTGTCGGACAATTCATCGTGGGGAAAATTAATCTCACGAAAATTAATCACCAGAATATCCATCACGAGAAAATTCTTCGCACGAAAATTTGAAATCCTATTTCATGCCATTCCCATATATGAAAAAAAGAAACATTTTCTTGCGAAGAATTTTTCGATTCTTCGAAAGAAGGCCATTTCGATTATATTTAGTTCGTGAAATTTTTTATTCCGTATAAAGTTGTTAATATTCTTTCTTACTACAGGCTCTGTAGTTAGAATATTAATTGTTACAAAACTGGGATAGGATGGTGAGGGAGAAAGAGCATCATATTCAAGAATATTTAGGGATAACAGTTATATTTAACTAATATTCTTAGCTAACTATTCAGATATTCCTATTAACTATTCTATTAATAGTTTAGAATAATTATTAGGGAAAATAAAATATTTAAGAATAGTTAGGGAGAAAGGACACAATATTTAAGAATATTTATTATTCTAACCGTTCACTATTTTTCTGTTCTGCGCATTTAGACATCCATCCAGGTGTGATTTTTTATCTGAACTAATTCAGAATGTGACGTGTTCCAGTTATTGAATGCACGTGTATTTTGAAAATAACTGCACTTTTCCTGCATAGTAAAGGCATGTTGTACACTGGTATCGTTTGCAGAGCTAGTTTAAGATCATTGGTGCAATCGTGAGTAATTATATTAAAGAAAATGATAATAAAATTACGTGCTATGATAATGGTGTAAATCAGCATAAGTAAATATGCTGCTTCAAGACTAGTCTCCTTTTCTTCCAATACTAGTATTTTATGAAATTTTAAGAATCAAAGTTTCTAGAAATTTCTAGAAAACACTAAGAAATTTTAAATTTTACATTTGGCCTTTTTTACTGAAAACAAATATATAGATGGATGTTCTCAAAGTGAAATATGTAATTAATGACTTCCTTTGTGAACCGTTCAAAAGTAAACTGTTGTCAGAAATATCATGCCGTTAACAACCGACTCACCGCCTAACAACCTCAGAAGATATAGTATTAATAGACTCATCTTTAGACAAGGCGCAACAACACTTTGAAAAACTATGGCAAGCTGCAAAAAATATATATATTGACACTTAACTGAATCATTACAGAACACAAACAACCTTTAGAAAAAGTAGAAGACTTTCAATACTTAGGCTCAAATATAAATAATAATACTGTAAATGACATGATATTAAGAAAATATTAAGCTCTTAGTTAGCACAGGAATCAAAGAAATATATAGAAATCGCCCCTCTTTACCTTGGAAACAAAAATTAAGCATTTACAAACCAACCTATCATATCAGGCAATCTTGTTATATCGTGAAGAAACATGGAACGTTCCCACCTAAAAATCAATAAAAACATTCATAGCTTTAATAAAACCTGCATAAGACTGTTACTCGGTTACTCTTGGAAGGATCATATTCGTAATTCCACTAATCTAGAAGGGGGTGGGGGAAAACAAAATCCTTGATTGAAACCCAACGCAGACGTCAACTTGATTAGCTTGGATATTAACTGACACATCCTCCTTCTCCATAATTTGACATCTTAGTTTTATACGCACCCCCCCCCTCAAATGGACAAAGACGGAGAGGAAGACCAACTAAACAATTCTGGCAGTACAGCACAATACACACACTCTCTTTCTCTCTCTACGAGAAACAACTCAGCTGGCTCAAAACAGAGATGTCTAGAAAGCTATATATATATAATAATTAACTTTTTCTTACTTCTAATTATTCAGTTCGTTTCTCTATTTACAAATTGTAAATAAACCACGATGATGAACAATCGACTAGATAGCGTACCCTCTCCCACCAATGAGCTGTGGATTCTAAACTCGCAATAGGCATGGATGTTTGTAATTGTTGTTAGGTGAGAAATGAATTTCTTCGACTGAAAATACTGGAATTATATATATATATATATATAAAATGACATCTCGATGGGTGTCTAAGTGGGCAGAAAAACAGTGAACGGTTCGAAGAATAAATATTAATATTCCATTAGCAGAACTTATAGTTATCTAAGTAAGAAAGAATATTTACAACTTTTTAAGACGAAACAGAAATCAGGACACTCACCGATCAATAAAATATTAGTTTCACTGTATAAGAATAAATATATTATGCAAATCTAATTAAAATCTAAACAATAATATATAAATACATAAAAAACTAATTTAGCTTGCACTGCATTTACTTTTCATATATGGGTATTAATGCAATATCATTTCAATTTTCGAGCGAATAACATTTTCAGCGAATGTTTTCCGTGGTCAATAGTTCGCGCGATGAATTTTCCTTGCGATGAGTTTTCCTCTCGATGAAATTTCTCCGCGATAAATTTTCCCCGTGATGAATTACCCGCGATGCGATGAATTTTCACGCCCATGAACCCTGATCAGCAGTCATCAATAGTGTTGGTCATGAGAAAAAGAACGGTTCTTTCGGACTTAGATGAACGGCTTATTGCGGGTGCCAGTCTGACTAGAGCCACGAGAGTTGATTGATTTCTCAAAAGGTGAGATATCCTGAATGTTTAATTGGGGGGTGGGATAATCCACATTTATGGTCTAAGAGGTGTAACTGTGGTCCAGAGACTGTCTGTAATGAGATCGCTGTCGTCTGAGAACTTGTACGGATAAACAGAATTTCCTGCTTTTTGCGTGCGGCAGTTGACCGAATCATTTAATGAAGGCAGTTCTCGACCAATATCTAACTCTGTGTTTCTTAACTTTGGCAGTAGTCCTCCACCCATGGGGGGGGGGTGCTCTGAACGCTGAGGGGAAGATAAGCGGTTAGGGGGCTCTAAGGGGGGGAAGATAAGTGTTATAATTCTACTTTACGCCCACAAATGCGAGACTCTTCTGCGCATGTCAAAAGGATAATCCGTTCCGACAATAGGGTAATCAATCCATATTGTGGGATGAGTTGTTTATTATTACACGTTGGAAAATTAACTTCTATTCTATGTTCATTGTAGTTTTTGAAATGGTAAGTATTTTCCTTGCATAACAGTTGGAAAATTTTACGTATAAAACACGTGATTTCGCGTGTTGGTGACCAATTCGTACATCGACTTATTTCTTTCTCCCCTTCAACATGAATCAACTGTTCTTGGCAGTCCGCCAACGACGCTTCTGTGGTGGGACAATACTAATATAATAAATTTGAAAAAAATATATATAAAAAAAACTTGAGACTTCATTTCTCGAACATTGAACCTGATATCGAAAAATTAGCAGGACGTCATCATGTTCCGGGTAGCCATTAATGATTGGCTTATTAAATACAGTAAGTTTACATCTTTTTTGAGTAAAAGTTAATTTGTATCAAATCACTACTTTTTAATTAACTATCAGTTCAAATATGTTGATTTAAATTCAGTTTTGCCTAATAATATATTGTAATTATCTTATTGAGTCATTAACCTAGTGCCAAAATGAGCAGGGAGTGCCATACTAATAGTTGAATGGCCCGGCGCCAGGTCAAAAAAAAACGATTAAGAACCACTGATCGGTTCGATCAGTGGTTATATGCATATGGAATTGAAAAGATCGGTGTTGGCAATCGTATGTCTGTATTGAAACCACTGGTTCCTGGAAGAACCGGAAAGATCATCTACAGTGGTGTTAGGAACATTGTGAATAGACACTGGAAAAAAAAAGTCGTAGTCCGGCTTTTTTTTTCCAGATACAGAACAATGTGTAACGTAGTCACGTTACACATTGTTCTGTATCAATGGACAGATAGTTTAGCTGGAGTTCCCTGAAACAATGAACCCAGCTGACTTTTTAAACACAACTCAAGGTTCTGGAGGTGGTAACATGGTGTGGAGCATGTAATGTTGGTATGGAACGGGTCTCATGATATTGCTGGAAGGCCAGGTGTCCTCCAAGGTATATCTGAACAAAACCTCTGCCTCCATATGAAACCAGCTAACTCACCTTTCGTCGAAAAAGACCACATAAAGGTTCTTCACGTCACTGGCCGGAATCGAACCCGGTCTTTCCGACCCTAGGGCTTCGTCTATACTGACTGAGTTACGGAGGCTCTCGTATTAAGTATATCCACTGTATTACATTTTTAATCAGAAGAAGATGGCTATTCAAAAGATGATAGAATATCTATCTATCAGATTACATGTCGATGGGTTTAGGAAATATGAAAGAAATTAATTTCTTCATACCTCATCTATTGGATCTCAAATCATCTAAGAATATTGGCTCTCAACTCATCTAAGAATATTGGATCTCAAATCACCTAAGAATATTGGATCTCAACTCGTCTAAGAATATTGGATCTCAACTCGTCTAAGAATATTGGATCTCAACTCGTCTAAGAATCTAGTGCATCATATGTGGTTTACGACCACGCAATATTTCCATAAAAAGTGGTTCAGACGATTCTAGTATTTAAGATATTAATAATCCAGATGGAAGTCTTCTAATAAATTGTAACATAAATTGTACTTTTATAGTTAAAGATGTTTTATACCTAAAAGCGATACCTAATTAAGAAAGCATTTAAAGACAAAAAATCTCATGAGTTTTAACTTAGATAATGGATTGAAATCGAGCATTATGGAAACAAATAATAGACAGTGTAAGCAAACAAAATTCATAATGAGATATTAATGTACCAGAACTTCATGCTTTAATTCAAACTCCGAAACAACACTTCGATAATTATCTTAAGAAAACATTTCTTAGAGAAAAATATATATTAGAAAGTACGTGAATTCTCTAATTCCCTCAACTAATGAGGAAACTGCGTGCAACAACAGGAAGCTTTACAGTGTATACAAAGAAAGAAATCAGCTTGATTAGATAATTCTAGATAGACTAAATTTCTTTACGACATTTCTGCTTGAATACGTGCAGGTATAGTATAATTGACGTTACTGCTGCAGATACAAAATAAATACAACTAAATAAGATACGTTTATTCTTGAAACAGTACAGTGTTAACGCCTTTGCTTCTCTTTCAGAATCGAATGGTTTATCTCAATTATTTGTAATTGTAATTTAGTACTCGAAAGCTGACATTTCTTGTCATATCGTACAAATTCCATCTGGGGTGGAATATAGAGATGGATGAAGTGTTTGTGCTAGAACCCATTTAAATAGCTGGCATTTAAAAATACGGAATTTAAAACAAGCATATTTCTAAAATTAAAGGCGAATTTATAAAACATAAGCACTCACTTAACGTGTAGTGAAAAAAAAAGGTCGTAATTTAAAATAAAAACGACAAAGTTCCTGATTAAAATAGTTCACGTACAAAAATATCTTTAAACGGTTCCAATTAAAATATGTAATTTAAAAGGTCCCAATTAAAATGCTCCCATTGAAATCTGAAAATTCTCAATTAAAACATGTAATTTAAACGGTCCCAATTAAAAAAAAATGTGTACATAATTTAAAAGATCCAAATTTACATAATAATAATAATAATAATAATACTTAAAACGCGTTAATTTATAAACTTCCAAAAGGGTTACAGTTTATACTGTTTCTTTCATGTGTTACCAGTCCGGTTAGATCCGCATGTTAAATATTCTTTGGTTGACTGATGTAATTAAACGTTGACTTCTTTCTCTGTTTAAAAGTGTTAAAATCGAGAATCAGAAACAATGATTATAGTAAACAACTTCCACAATGTTACACAACGTAATCAGTTCGTTTACATGAACCAAAGAAGGGGTGGGGAGTGTAGGAGGGAGTTAAAGCATAGCGCTTGGACATTAAAGACGTTCAGTCCCATCTGTTCTGATAACAACACTAGCGTAATACGCCGAGGTATTACGAGCCGTTCTACGAGCGGACGTCATGTATCGATTTGCCATTTACAGGCAGAGCGAACCACCGGAAGTAGCATCTACAAAGCGACCAACTGGAACACACATTGTTTTCCACAATCTGTCATTCTGAAAGACTGAATGAAGCTTTGATTTAAATACTGAGAGGATGATGAGCATCATATAACTCTTATTACGTCATTTCCTTTTTAATAATCGGTAATGAATGCTTTTCAATCATCTCCCTCGGATATCCTTCATTTGGCCTGTTGCCAAACGAAACTGAGCCAGTCCAAGTTTTTCATCGAAATGGGGAAGGATAAGCAAACTCCAATTTTGCACAAAAAACTTTGCAAATAAAGTAAAGTTATTTTATTTCATCTATTGAATTTGATCATTTCCACATATTTTTAACTAGTCTCTTAACATGTGTTGTTCACCAAGATATGCTCAGCTTTAAGTCATTAAAATAAATAAGCGTTAAATACCTTTCAAAAATTCAAAGATAATCAACTTTTGATCCCCCCCCCTCCTCCTCCTCTCTGGTGTTAAGAATTGTATGTATAATAATACATTGCAGGCGGTTCTGCGGTATTGAGATATATATTTATCGACTGCTACTTAATAAACAAAACCCAGACACATTATGCGGAACAAGATACGCAAAAGATTACGTTGTCTTCTGATCGAGATTAATATTCGCAGGATGCAATTACACTCACATTCACATAGAATAGAAATAGAAATCTTTGCGGTAAATAATATGAACACTGTACTCTTCCTACATGTAGACTGAGTTCACTGCCGAATCATCGTTCATCTTGATACAGAAAAACGAGTTTGTAAACCTATCTCCCTCTACCATAAATGGCTTTAATTCATCGTATGTTTACGTAAGTCGGCATAATACTTTCATGTTTCCTTGACAACAGACTAAAATTTATTTGACGCTGGGTAACAATATAATCATATGCCAGAATATTATTATTATGTGACACCTCCAGGGAGTCCAAACACTAATCGAGGGAGAGTGTGCCAACAGCATCGAACTATTGAACCCCTTCCAACTCCTAACAGCGTTCAAACTTGCTTAACTTTTTGCGAGCCATTAGTAGCAGAGGCTATACCAATCGACCAATATATATACTGTATATGCATCTCATCAATAAAAATTTAAGTTTTGTAACGGCATACGAAGTCTTCATAGCACCTCTATAAAACAAAATGAAAATAACATAAAACATTGCATGATGAATTTTCCTTCTTAATTCGTAAATTTCTGTTAACGTCTATTAGAGAATCGCGAAACAAAGCAAGGAACTATTTATTTCAACATATGGAATGGCGCGTGTCCCACAACCACGTTTGATTTTTATCTGATAAAAGTATGCCAGTTTTTCAGATAAAATTTATTTTTGGGGGACAGAAATTAGGATAAGTGGTAGAATGATCAGTATTCTGGGTACGCTGATGATACAACTACTCTGTAATGACAAGGAAGATCTAGTTCAAATTATTCATACAGTTAACGAGTTCAGTAAGAACAGGGGATTTCGGCCAATCCGAACAAGAAAAAGATTATTACTGTTCAGAAGAAGATGAGCAATGGCTAATATAATAAACAACAGTAAGAGCAATGTCTAATTCGAAACGAATGATGAATCTCTCTCTCCACATGAACAAAATTGAAGATTTTCGATGATGCTGTTTTTCCAACAGCGACTTTTGGATGTGAGACTTGGAACCTAAGGAAGTCTGATATGAAAAATATAGGCTGGTTTTGAGATGCGGTGTTAAAGAAGGCTGTTGACGATATTATATACTGAATGGTGGAGAAAATTATGCTAGAACTTTAAGGCTCCTTAAGAATATTGACAGAAGAAAGTTGAAATACTTCGGACAAATTGAAAGGATGGAAGGAGAACTTCTCAAAACAGTAATGGAAATAGAAGGCAAAGCTACTGGAAAAAGAGGAAATGATAGACCGTTAATGTGATAGATGGATGGTGTATATGGATTGACTGATCTTCAGAAAGTTTAAGTCTCCAGAAAAGCATATAACAGGACCACCTGGCGAGGACTGGTGTGGTACATCACCATGCATCTCAGTGACCATAAAGCATTTTTGAATGTCTAATAAATAGATGAATCGAAACAGCAAATATCGTAGGACATAAAAGAATGAATAAGAAAGACATTAAATGCAAATCTATAGGTTTACTAAAAATAAATACATAATTAATTAAAATAAAAATAATAAATGCATTACTTTGCACTTCGATATCTTTGCTCATAATAAATTATTACATTAAAAGATGAGAAAAATTCAAAAAAAAAAAAAAAGGAAGAAAGAAAGAAAATAAAGAAAAAATAAAGAACATTAGTGTTGGTGTAATGCTTAGAGCAAAAATAACAAGTTGGATTTTTTGATGCTCTATGATATGCTGACCGTAAACTAAGAGAAAAAATACCCAACGAAACACATTCATTATTATCTTGTTTTATATATTGTTTATTCTGTCTTTCAGATTAATAAAGATTTATCGCTCGTGTTTGAGAAAAACCTCTTGATTATCTACTCCCCGTTCCTTCTTTTATTGGCTGAAAAAAATTTCGCAAAACGAACAAAAAATGAATTATACTCAAGTGAATGGTCAATGCATTTCAAACAGAACATCGTCAACACAGTCACATCCTTGAGGCGTTATTCCACTGGCGTTGTCATAGAAACAACATTCCCACGAGAACAATAGAACGGTTGCCGGTTACAGGCTGTCGCAGTAAAGAATTGCAATTAGTTCAAAAGAAAATCACGAGGGTTTAATTTGTCTTCTGCAGTATTCTATAAATAATGGAAATTCTCCACATATCTGACTAGTTGGAGATAATTATCAATGACTGCCAATTAGTGAAGGGAGTGAAATATTTTCAGTATTTACACAGATGACAAACCCTGTCCTTTTTTCTTATAATAAATGCACATAACCCTAGTATAAATATATAGAAAATTTAGAATGTATTATCACGAGTACAGTTATTTGGGATGAAATATTCTCCAGTAGGTGTCATTTTAATCATTCTGGTAGAAACACAGTTAAAATATATGATGATGGTATGGCGATAAATTCATAACTCCGGATGCGATAATGATAATCATTTATTATATAGAAAATTAAAATTGTCTTCATTGAGAAAATAGCACGTACAATCAAAGTTTCGGAATATAACTGAAACAATTATTTTCACATAATAAGAATTCAATATATCTCCTCTATGGATTCATCAAATTCACAACAGTGAGAATTTTTTGAATCCACAGTTTCTATGACTCTCCATACAGCACTAGAAGTTAGAATGACTGACTGTCGGGTTGTTGGCTATTGGTTAATTCAACCACGGTGAATAAAAACATCAGTCGTCTTTGTTTCTGTATTCAAGTCATTTCAACGGCAATGTGCACTTCACAGCCATGATTTGGCTGAGGGATACGTGGCCGGTGAATATCATTCGATACGGACAATGGGTCACATTAAATCTCTACATAATCATCATACAAACTCATCTCTCTTTGTGTTATCCATGCTCTAGTTGCTTACGAAATAGATGATAATGATGATCTTTTGCACACTTTTTGTTTCTACACTTTCGGAAACAAAAAGTGTGCAATAGATCATCATTATCATCTATTTCGTAAGCAACTAGAGCATGGATAACACAAAGAGAGATGAGTTATGTTTCATCTTTGAAATGTTTTAAAAGATTTCGATGAAACATCTCTTATTTAGATAAATGAAGTCTTGACAATAGCATTCTTAGAGTTGTTCGTTGCGATCCTGGCCTTATAACACTGTTATAAGCAGCGCTAGTTTATATTAAAATTGTTTATATATATATATATATATATATATATATATATATATATATATATATATATATATATATATATATATATATATATAAACAATTGGTTTGTATTTATATATGATGTATATAAATTGTATATATGATGTTTTGTATTAAATTAAGGTAAAAATACTTTCTACATTTATATCTCCTCCAGAGATTTTTATTTAATAAGGTTAAAACACCTTATGGTAACTCGTTTTGGTGAAATACTTACAAGCTCTGTTTATTACTAAATCTTGGTATTTCTAGCCTAGCTCCCACTGACGAGACCTCAATAAAGGTCGAAACCGGTCTGGGTAGTGGCCCCTTGCCTTTAATACAAAACATCATACATCCCCTTCTTGGAGATGTGTTTTGGCATTAAGGGTAAATATTAAGATTAATGATCGGAGCTTGTTCCACCTTTGCCACGAGTTGCCCTGGTCCTGCACTACCTGTGGGATCAGTTAGACTTGCATCAATTGCAGGCGCAAACTTGACTTTTAGTCTGTTTGCTTACTTGGGAAATGGAGTAAAACCAGGTTTAAAATTGCTTGGTATCTTTAACATATTTATACCCAAGGTAAAAATACTTTCTACATATATATATATATAATATATATATATATATATATATATATATACTAGGGGGCTACGCCCCCCCTGGATCCTACGGCGCCTAACCCCCTGAGTTCAGGACTGGTAGGTCGGTTCTCCTTTTGAATTATGATGACTCGACTTCAAAACGTTTCAAAAAACGTGACATAAAAACGTTTCAAATTTCCGCTTATCTTTTTATATATCGAGAGTATGATATATGATATATATTATGTTATGATACATATTATGTTATGATATATATTATATTCATATATCAATATTACACAACTCGTACATAATGGAATATGGATTAGAAATTTTCGCAGCTTATTAAGATTTGAAAAATCAGTTACTTTATTAATTAGTTGTTAATATCTGTGTATATACAATAAATAATCAAAGCAAATTTACAGTTTTCTGTATGGTATGTCGATAATAAATTCAATTTATATTACCCAAAGCAGCAGAATCTATAAATAATCGAAATATGTTAATTTTTTGTTGGTCAGAAAGTAAACCTTCTGTGTTATTTCAGATAGACAATGCAAACTGTTGTTAAAAAACGAATCAGATCTGATTCACTAATTAAGAAGAATCACAAAAGTGTCTATTCAGTTTTTAATTCAATTAATCTCATTGCGAGCAATTAGTATTGTTTTTGCTTCAGCAAATGCAAATCAAGTAGCAGCAAACCAAATTATCGTAATAAGTTAATTAAGAATTTTCTTAATTAAAAGCAATGCTAGAAAAATTTACGTTCGTTCCATTTTATGAAACTGAGTAGATTTATTTTTCTTTTTGAGAACATGGTTCTATTGGTAATCAATAAAGAAGTTGGAAAATACAGTTTTAACCTAAATATTTATTTCTTTCACTCATAATTAGACGAATTCCTTCAAGACTTATTCCATAACTGCGTACCCGAATTTCCTTAAGCTAGAATTGGGCCAGAGTTGTTTACTTCAAACTGTCTTTGAAATCATTTTGACATAAAATGAAAAATATCACTTTAAAAATGATACGTGTAGACTGTTTACAATTATTATTATTATTAGATGCGCTCTCATTCTTGTGCATCAAAATGTATTTTGTTCCTCCTGTAAATGCAGCATCTTCCACAAACAGGTTTTTGCGTCAGCTTTTAGTGGTAAATGTTTTATTTGCATATTTAATAGTCTAGTCTGTTACGCACATCTTTTTCTTTCTAGTTTATTATACTTCCTCTTTATCTGTAAAAATCGACTGCTGCTGTATATTTTATTTAAAGCAGCAGTCGATTATTATTTCTTTTAATTTGAACACTCGTCTGCAACATCTTAAGCAAGCCGCGATGTAAAATACATTCTCCGGATTTGTTTGAGTTTTAATCATCTCCTTGTAGTCACCTTGTCATTAATGCTAACTACGTTGGCAGTGATAACAGAAGATCCAGCCATCATGAAAGAATAAAATACTCGGTCTTGAGCAGAATGTGTACTGGGCCATTTGTCCGACAACATGAACTCCATACTTCGTTACTATTCTAATCAGCGCTATTTCGGGGTTTCTTCTCCTTCTTGGAATTATTTCCAATATAAATATGTAAGTGGAAATATAAATCCGTTCTTACATGTTAATAAACTTAGAGTGCACTCGACATTCTACAAAGGCAACTGCCAGCTTCAGGATAGTTAATAATAGCTAGCACTTAGTACATCTAGCATTATTATATTTCTGTGTTTCTTGATACAGCGTAAAAGGTATTATGTTTACAGAGAGTTTAATCATACAGAAGTGTTTTTTAATTAGATAAACATGAAAAATCAATCAAATGCAGCTTAGAATTTTCATTAACAACAAATCAATTTTTTTCTAAAGTTTATGGAATTATTAACCATACAGTAGAGTAACTTGCATCTATTTTTCATGGTTATCAGTTGCTAGTAGATAATAATATTTGATCCTGATGTTAATAAATTCTATAGTAACAACATATTTCCCATTTCAGTAACTAAATGTTGTTTTTCTTGCTGCTGTTTCTTATGTTTCATAATCGCAAGAAATGTGTTTTGGTTTTGGGGAAAACAGGCGGGGCCCAGATAACAGAGCACAAACTCTCTCCAACCCTGAAATTTTTTGTTCAATGAGGTTCGCCCACGCGTAAAAAACATAGGAAATGTATCTAGTTCTTTTAAAATAATCGTTGTTTTTAACTTGCCTAGTCATTCAGCTTTCGTCTATTTTATGCATTTGAAAGTAATTTTCCACAATGGAACCTCCACAGTTCGATAAAGACGATGCCTATTGGTTGGAAAAACTCGTTGAATCATCTATGGGCCTTCGCCCACACATGAACCTATATAATGACGTGTCAACTCTAGATGAGTTAGTCAGTATATGAAGGTGATAGCTTTTTATGTTTTTTAAGGAAAATAAGTTTTCTGTAAAAGTGGTCAGAGAATGTAAGGAATCCCAGACATAGATAACTTGATTGATAGGATTAACATCACCAGCATTGCATTAGTTATTATGTTTTTTCCTGAAGGATAAGTAGTTGTTTGGCCATAACAGAAGATTTTGAATTTACGCAAGAAAAAAGTGATATAATCCTTAATTAAACCACAAAAAAATATGCTTCACAAAGAAGGGCGAATACCTCTTTTCTTGTGTCGTGTAATTCCTGTTATTTTCCAGAATAGTTTCAGATTTCTTCTCTTTCAGAATAATAAACACTTAAAAAATAAGTTCTCAAACTGCGCAATCTAGTGAATTTTGGCCAAATAAAAATCTTTTAATTTTTTTTCGCTTCTTGAGAAGTATATGGATACGCCTTCACCACACTTAAGTCCTTCACTCATATCAGAAAGTGCAACAGAATTCGCAAAAACTTTATTGCCTCTGAATTTATACACCCTCTGTTCAAAAAGAAACCGAACTGTTAGAAAATAGAAGATACTAGTAGAGCTACCTGTTATATCTTTTTATTGTAGAAAGCGGCAACCTCCATTAGTGTTGTGTCAACTATTTATGACACTCGTTTCATTAGAAGCCGACTTATACTGCCAAGAGTGACAGTGTGTTTTGACGAACGGTCGGAAAATGAGTTTCAAACAGAGAGCTGCGATTGACTTTGTGTTATACTTTGTAAACGTTTTACCGAAACGCATCAAATGCTTCAAAAATCATACGGTAATGAATGCTTATCCCGTACTCAAGTTTACGAGTGGTTTAAGTGATTTCAAAGTGATCGTGAGACGCTTGAGGACGACGAAAATCCGGGCCGCCCATAAACTGGACTGAGCGAAGTTAACATCCAAAAAAAAGTGCCTGATTTCATCAAAGAAAACACGAAATCGTCCGTAAGATTGATTGAAGATGAATTGGGGATTAAAAAATCAACTGTGCACAACATGTTCACCGAGAGTGTGGACTTCGTAAATTGAATTCGCGATTTTTTCCCCACAAGTTGACCGACGACCAAAAAATGTATCGAATTGAACACTGCAACTTATTAACTGAACACTGGACCTCATTAAAACCACTCGTAAGGACTCAAACTTCCTTGAAACGATCTTTACTGGTGACGAAACGTGATATTTTGAGTATGAGCCCGAAACAAAGCGCCAGAGTGCTGAGTGGAGACCACCAGAAGAGGGGCATCTGAAAAAAAAGTCGCTTGAAGAAGTCAAAAAGTAAAGAAAATGCTGCTTTGTTTCTACGATTCCAAGGGCATTATCCATACAAAATTCGTTTCGCCTGGCCGAACGGTCAATGGTGAGTTTTATCTCGAAGTTTTGAAGCGATTGATAGTGAGAATTCGTCGTGTCCGGCATGAATATTGTGACGACCGACTGTTCATCAAAACACACTGTCACTCTTGGCACTATAACTCGGTTTCTAATGAAACAAATGTCATAAGCAGTTGACACAACACTAATGAAGGTTGCCGCTTTCGACAACAAAAAGATACAACAGGTGGCGCCACTACTTTCTTCTATTTTCGAAAAGTTTCTTTTTGGACAGAGGGAGTACTGCCTTCTTCAACCTTTAGGGTGATAATCATCGCCCATGTTAACAACATGAGAATAGAAATCATTTGCACATTTGTGTTTATATATATATATAATGCTTGCAGTTCTTCAGCGCGACGAAAGTCCGCTTCTTAAAATTGCTAGAATAACCACTTAACCATTTACCAAAAAAAAAAAAAAAAACAGCTTGAAAGTATCGTTACGGAGAATATTAATAATTTCCTCATTTTCTGCATATCAAAACATTCTCAAAAATCAGATGGCATTACGCAACTACAATTGCAACTGCAAAATGCACAATTATATATTGGATTTTATAATGCGACTAAAAACATCAGCTTAAAACATACGCCACCTCTTATTGTGAACCAACTAATCGAATATTTCATATTTTAGTCTGTTCTAGTCTTACCTTTAAGAACTATTTTTTATTCATTAGAAAGATTATGTGTTAACTTTAAAATAATAAGAGAAAAAAAGAAGCCTTTAAAACTGGAAAAACGGAACAAATTAAAAAGTGAAAATTTCTCGAGTAAAAGAGGGATTACAGCCTTTTTTTTTTTTTTTTCTAACTGACCTGATTTTTTGAACTAATTAATCTAAGTGACCCGAATTAGGTCATGCTCTATTTAGAAAAGAGCAATCTCCGAGATTTGAAAGCATGTGATTTTTTTTTTCATATTTATTCAGGATTAGTGGTGCTTACATCGAAACATTATAGAATATCATTATTATCTAGAAAGTAATCCAAATCAATACTATTTATTTATTCAACCATTTTGTTTTCAAGGCGACTCACTTGTTAACTCGATTACCTGATAAGAATATTACTTTCTGTATTTATATTTAATGACTTGATTAAATAAAGTCCTTTAAGCATGCATCATGTTTTGATAAGCAGGGAGATAGGAATACTTCTGAGACGCGTGATTTGCAGAAGAATTACTATTATACCAGTTGTCGAGAGGAATTTTTCTAGACCTTTTTTCCACTACTTCCCGGGTGAGCTGATTTTTGACGCAGCAAGAAGTTTTTTTTTTTTTTTTCTACTGGAGGGGGGAAAAAAGGTTTCGATAGAAAAATCGATTTTAACAACACTCACATTTTAAACAATAATACTAGTTAGGAACATGAAATGATTGCAATATAAGATTATCCAAATTACTAGTTGACGCCATTGCGACATAAATATAAATCATCTTAAATTATCAACTATGAATAGGAAGGTGTGGGCTTTTTCTCTTTCTCACAATAATATGCCCTTTTCACCATTTTTATTATAATTACACCATAAAAATCTTATTAGTTCGTTATGTTCTGAAGACTGTCATTTATTCTGAACTCCTTTCTGAAGGTATGAGGGAGTAATAGAATAGGTGACGCTCACTAAGGATTCAGATACCATAATGGAACTCTTGCAGCCACTTGATTCCTGGAAGTCTTCTCTTTCAACACTAATTTGCTCCATATGTTAACCGGTTAATTACCCATTTCATTAACTAATGATCGAGTATTTACTTAAATAGACGCATCATTATCAATATGTTCATATATATGGCATACTATTAAAATCTTTGCTGAAATATAAATAAATCATTGTATAACCATTGATGCAATCTATCTCCTTCATAATTTTTTTCCATCAAATGTTTAACATCTTTGTCAAGATCGACTGACCCTTTACGAAACAATTATCCTAGATACTAAATGAGTGATCCCAGTGAGGGATGTACTAATTACGATTCTTAATTAAATTTCCTTTAATTTTTCAATAACTCTAATGAGACCAGCCAAGAATTCTCCATTTTATAATATGAGCTTCCTGCCACTTTTCAGGGATGCTTGTATTACCCTTGTAAATTTGCAATCAGTAGGGACGATTCCTAATCATACTAATGGTTAAAATAATTTTAAGCTGTTGTTATTGTTATTAGGAATTATGATTGAAACAACCGAGGCTATGGGGCATATTGTGTATGCCAATTTGGGAAGTTATCTGGCTGGTTTGCCTGTTTTAAAAAAAAAATAACGAATTTCTGTGAAGAAATATCTTGCTACTTTCTTATAAAACCAGCCAACACCCCTTTATTTAAACAACCAGTTCCTTTATTCCTAGCATGAATTTATCTAATATAGGCTTTGTTCTTATAATTAACCTATCCATTAGTGACTTGTTCTGTAACGTAGCAGCAATGACTTATGTCGAATTGCATAAGAATGCAAGATGTTGGGTTTGTCTTTGTGTATAACTTTCTGTTAACTCCAACTCAGAGCTTTTGTAGCTCAGTCGGTATAGACGAAGCCCTTTGGTCGGAAAGACCTTGGTTCGATTCCCGTCCATGATGTGAGGAACTTTTATCTGGTCTCTTTCGACTAAAGGTGAGTTAGCCGTTCTCATACCGAGGTTTTTTACCCGGAAAATCGGGTTTTTCGTCCCTACGTTTTTCGTCCTTTTATAACTGTAGATCCATGTGTGCACGTGAGCACACATGGATCTACAGTTATAAAATACATCCCTCACTAGGAGGGCTCAACCAAAAGAACGGTGGAAGAACGGAGAGAACTCCATACAAATAAATAAAACTCCAACACATCTTCAGAAAATGAAAAAGCACACCGAAGAATTTATCAGAGTGGTCATGTAACTCACTTCTAGTAGTTGAAAAATTCTAAAAGATGTAGTCAAGGTCTTGTAGATGACAGCAGAAATAGGAATTTAGATGGGCTTTTTTGTTCCTAGATAATGAAGTCACTGGCACGTGACATAAATGCTCCTTTTATCATTTGAGAAATTTCATTCAATAGAAGCGACCAGTGATGGGGGTCATTGCAATGCAGGTCGCAGCAATGTAATACTGTGGTGTTATATATTTACAATATCCTGTGTACTCCTCTCACCGTCCCCCCCCCCGAGACATCCACTTCTCAGCAATGAGATCTTACTTGGAAAGTCTACTGTTTTTATTATCACAAGAGGTCAAGTTGGATGCATTCGAAAAATATCAAAGGGAATCTTTCAAACAATTTTGAGATTCTCTACCTGACATAAAGAAACCTGTGCAGACTAGAAAGCAGAATTTCGAAATATTACAGTCATCAAACCTACGAAACCTTTAGCACGTTATAAGGGAAAAAAAAGAAAATACCACCTCTTAAAGAGAGAGAGAGAGAGAGAGAATGTGTCCTTCAAGTTTATTGGTTCACATCGAGGGAGTTAAAGTGCTCAGTGTGCTCATTTACAGTATGTTTTCAATAACGTTTCTGCAATTAGCACACATTTCCTATTTTCTGTAGAAACTTCATTTGCCTTCTGACAACTGAAAACATACTTGTAAAACGTCTAGTCAAAGTGCCGGAAAGGGAACGTAACACGAGATTCTCTTCAACTGTTGAGATGATAAATAACTTCGATAAAATAGCGAAGTAATGACAGATATTACTTCGCTCATGCGGTACTTATTTTCATGAAGGGTACTGGACAGATTAGATATAAAAATAAACAGGTTATGCTCTTCAGAAATTATTTTCAGTTTCATTTGCATTTGCCCTAGGTGTTTCTTCTCTTATATTATGTTCAATATATTTGCACACATACTTCGTACTTCGGTCTTTACAGATGTGTTTACTTGGGAAATACAGAGATTCCAACCCCTTCTATAAATTGAAGTGTGATAAAACCTTCTCAAATGAATCTGACTTAGCTGGTCTTATATAGAGGCGGTAGGATATTTCATCTTGTAATACACACACCCCCGGTTGCGAACAACTGACAGTTATAAAAGAGTACGAAATATGATTACATAACTACAAGAAGACTGGTTAGATTTGACAGCGCATTGAGAGGAATGCTGAGTACTGTCAAAATTACATATTAATTTTGTTAATTTCCGAATTAACAAGTATAAATAAAGATTTATAAAGATTGATTTTAATTTGCTTTCCTGTAATACGTAATACTCTGAATGAGTCCTGTCGAATTTGTTTCTGAAGCACCACCTTTAATGGTGGTGCAAAAACTGATGTGTCTAACGACTGAAATCTCAGCATCTGTGGAGTGGTAGTGAAGATTTTAGAGAAATTAGTAAGGACTCATTTACAGAAATGGGATGAGAAACAGGCAATACTTGCAAAGGTTTGCATGAGTTTACTAAACGTGGTCATGCTTTATCAATATGCTCCTGTTTTATAGTAATTTTAGAAGTTAGTTGGATAAAGGGAATGGATACGCTGTTATACTTTTGGAATTTGCTAAAGGTTTTGACATATCCCAATGACTTAAATTGGAGGATGTGGAATTGAAATTGGAACTAGTGACTTGAATAATCGGGTGACTGAGGGACAGCTAGCAGAATGCGGTATATGGGGGAGGGATCTGCTAGAATTAAAGTGACCAATGCTCTATCCCAGGTTTTATTCCTTGGACCATTGTTGTTCAATCCATGCATTAATAATATTGAGAAGGACCTTACGAGAGATATTCATTGTATGCTGAAGATGAAACGGTAGGCAGGACAATCAGTGGTTACCGATATTATATAATCATTTGAATAGGCTGGAATTTTTGGCAGATGCAAATGACTGCGATTCGATGTCAGCGGGTGTAAAATGTTGCACGTTTAGGAGCTGAGGTTTCCAATTCCCTATTTTTTGGTGGTATTATGATTCGAGAAATTAATTAGGGTAGGGATAGTGGAGTTACGGTGGAGAGAAAGTTGAAATCCGAAGCTCCGCTAGTTAGTATTCATTTCAGTATCACAAATAAAACTCAAAGGATAATTGTGATACTGAAATGAACATCGATATGCAAGGGTAAGGAAGCTATATTGCCTTAAAGTCATGATGCAATCGCATGTTGACCACTGTGGGAAGATTTGGTCTTTGAATTCTGAGGGAATAAATAAAGTGTGAAAAAGATATAAAGAAGAGTTACAAAGAAAATATCGGAATTATGTAATATAGATTATTGGGACAAATGATTAATTGTATTTCGACGTACGTGGATGGCACATACTGGTAGACATAAAAGTAGGGTGATATGATGGAGCCCTAAATACTTCTAAAATGGTGTTGATGGATAACAGTTCATGAAATGTTTCGATATTTGGATAGCAGTAAAAGGACAAGGGGGACATCCCTGAAGGTTTTGCTTGTTTGTGGTTAATAAATGAATGAGGGCTACTTTTCCCCTCATAGAACAGTATATAACTGAGTGAGTGAGGGGAACAGTTTGCTTGTTTAAATGGTGAGGGCTTTTAGTGTAAATGAGTTTAAGACAAGGTCTACTGCGATGTACCCTTCACTCCCTGGAGGACTGTGATGATGATGATGATGATGATGATGATGATTTATTTTATTATTATTATTATACAAGTGCGCACACGTTGATATTGCTGCTCCCTTTTATATAGTTTTGAGGTGGTTTTAACTCCTGTTTTTAATTTGAAAGTGTCTCCAGTTAATTCTGCTTATCCGGCTGAAGACAGAGATGTGTAGTTCATCGAAATCGGCTAAGTAATATCTAAATGTATTTAATTAACGGATCGCGCGTAGCAAACTAGCTACATTTACGATGAACTTTCATGTCATCCCAAAACATAATATGATTTTCATAATAATAAGGGAGCATCTCTCTTTGGAGGATTTACAGACCTATTTAATGCTGCTTTAGATAAAAACAACATTGTCATGAGTCTTTATCGTCCTGCCTAAAGCATTTGAAACTTCCATAATCAATCTTTATTAGAAAAGCTATGTTGGAATAGGTGGGCCTCTAGTTCAGCAACTACCTTCAAATTGCAAAACAAATCACACGCATCGGATCAATCAGTAGTGGAGAGTTGCCAGTAACCTGTGGAGTGAGACACAGAGCTGTTCTCTCTCTAATCAACATTTATATGCACGACATTACCCATCTAACTCTCAAAGGAAAGCTCTCCCAATATGAAGATGATACAGCCATAGTATCATCCATCCAAAGTGCGCATAGCCCAAACAAATGTGCAACTTGATATACTAATAAAAACTCACTGACTGTTTTACCAAACATACACCTAAACTATGATAAGAAAGCATTAATTATATTGAGAAATCGACTGAGTCATCCAGTTGATATTATATATATATATATATATATATATATATATATATATATATATATATATAACCATCCAACATCCACTCTCCAACGTACAAAACACACAGAACAGTAAAGCCACTTACCATACTTTTTCACTCAGGTCAAAAAAGCATGGTACCTTCGAATATACCTTGATGCATATAGGAACTAGAATAGTCCCAAAAGGCATCTACAAAACAAACTCCGAAAAAAAGCTAACAAACTATGCAGGTCTAAAGATAGATCAACCACACATAAAATACAATGTAATGAGAAAATATACGAAGATATGCTATAAAAACTTACTCATTTTGTGCAAACTACAAAACAAATGGATTAATATCGTTATAATACAAAATGATAAACATGATCGTTTTTTGGAAAAGAGACGATACTGGCTTTATACACACTGCAATATCAGACCACAAAATACTAACAACAAAACACTTATGTCGCTATGTATTATGCTAACTATTACTTTGATAACAAGTGCAGTACAGTCAGAAATACATACTATATAAAAACACTTCAGACAACTAATTATATCACATATTAATATAATCACTAAGGCAGGCCACTCGAAGCTGCTACATTCCAGATATGCTAAATAAATTACCTTTTAAATATGACAAACAACAGTAACCTAAAAAGGGTCCTAGGGATAAGCTATGAACAAGAAATACGCCCGCTATACGTATGTATTCTTACATAATTAATGAAATGCAATATATTAGTTGAGGTTTTTAGTTCAATAAGGCGTCGTGGTATTCCTAATTATGCCGCGCGCGCGCGCGCGCGCGTGTGTGTGTGTGTGTGTGTGTGTGTGTGTGTGTGTGTGTGTGTGTGTGTGTGTGTGTGTGTGTGTGTGTGTGTGTGTGTGTGTGTGTGTGTGTGTGTGTGTGTCAAGAGTCAGTCTACTTGCAACACAGCAGTCAAACAAATAAACAATAACTAACCAGTGTCATCCTCAAATAAGCTCAGTAAAATGCTTCGATATCACGCCTCAAATGGAATCAACACGAAACAAAAATCCATTTCTTAAAACTATTTCATTTAAATGCATTAAAAAAAATAAACATCTTAAAGCAAAATTTGTAAATATATAAATAATTTATTGTTACTGCATGTATACTATAAAATGTAATCTTAATTCAACTACAACTATAAATTGCCAATTACAGTTACTATTATTAATCTACAGTACGTATTAAAAATTCATTATATAAAAACTCTTTACAGTTCATTATATAAAAACTCTACATTACATAATCCTTATTGTTAATATTAGAATAATATGCGTTGTGTTGTCGTATATGAGTAAAACTGTTATTAAAATATTGAAATCTCATGTAGAAACTGAACCATAATATGGAGCACTTAGTGCTGGACTTTTTAAAATATTATATTGGAATGTCGCTTAAGATAATTATTGTATATATGTGAATAGTTTAGAGATAAATAACTATTATTATTATTATTATTATTATTATTATTATTATTATTATTATTATTATTATTATTATTATTATTATATACTCTCTACTTCCTTCCTTTAATTTGTGAATTTTGCCTCTTGGTTGGTCGAATCGATAGATTACACTACTCCAACTCACAGGCCCTTGTTCAAATATCTATACTTGTGAATGTTTGTAAGTGAATTTCATTTCTCAGTACGAGATTACCCAGTTTTTGAACTTTTAGAAGCTCGGAAATGGCTTTGAAAAAAAAAAAACACCCCATATGTGACCTCTTATAGCAAAATGTTTCCGGATTAATACTCTTTGAGTGAGCTAATACCCTTAGCTCACTCAAAGTTTTAATACGAATTGTTCACAACAGTCTGCGGATAGATTCGCATTAAAAAATCTAATGGGAGATGTTTTAATTGGCGGACTCAATATTACTAACTCTGAAATGGTTTCCTTTTTACGTGGATACTAATCAGAAATAATGAACAAACTGCCGTTATGTTTGATACATAAATTTTTCTTTTTCCTCAATTTCTCTGAAACCTAACAAACAAAGATATTTAAGCAGAAAAGAGAAGAATTTTACCTAACAATTATTCCCGAAATTTTCTCTTAGAATTAAATTGGGGAATTTATTCCACTATAGAAAAGTAAACATAACAATACATTACAATATGCAGTACTTTAATACATTCATTTAAAAGACATGATAAATAATCATGGTGACTCATTCGTTCCTGACAAATATTTTCATACATAATACAAACTCATCAACAGAGAACATTTACTTTCTATGAATAGGGAAAACCTACAGTATGTTATATATTATATTTATATTTTTCTCGTTTACCTACTGTTCCAAGATAATAATTGAAACATGGATTCGATTGCCTTAAATGCACATTCAATTAAATATTTAATGGTTTTTAACAATCAGATTACGTACACTGATTTAACGTTCACAGCATACACGATTACTACCAAGAACAGATAAAATAACCTGATAAACTTTATTCTGTCGCTAGCACAAATTTTTCATTAATTTCAGTATGCAAAAAACGAGACATATCTGACATAGTCACTCACAAATACTTTGCCATGATAAGATAACCTACTTTGTATGAATACACGTATTCCGTAAACCACACTTCTATACTGATAATTATTTTCTTTTTTTTTCTTTGCAATCAGGGGATTTTATACTTCAATAACACTCATATGCAAGTAGAAATAATCAATAAAATAGTTTGCTACACGTATCGCCAAATAAGCATTTATAGTAAAATAATTTATCGAAAAATCGCTGTCCTATGAAAAGCCACACATCATTGTAGGACAAAAAACTGAATTAATTACCATTAATTAAAATCTCCATCAACAGAGTATGAAGTAACTTGTTAATAGACATCCATTTAAGTCTCATTATGATCAATGGGAACTGAGTAAAACAACACGGAAAATCACTTGTGCTCGCACTCGATGGACACACGTTGAAAATAGACCAGTAGTAGTGAGAACAGGTATGAAGACGTTTTTAAGTTACAGAGAACAAACGCTAAGTTTCTTTTTTAATAACAGAATTATTACGTTGTTGCTTCACATAAAGCTAATTATTATTCTTCCAGTAATTAAACCTTGGGATGATAATGTTATTTTGGTCCTTTATCAAATTTTATGCCAAAGGCATTGATTTTCTTCTCAATTGTTTCGATCTAAGTGATGGATTTAAAATTTATTAAGCTCTAAAACCATTTATAGCGAAGATTAATGTGCCATTTCTTTAAATGATGAGTAAACAAAAATGTGACCTGCTGCACTCCAACTACAGCTTTTCGTAGATCTTTTTCATCACAAAAGACAATGTGAAATTAGTAACAGGAGATTAAAAAAATGTTTCTAATGCATTCACTAAATATCGATGTAAATCCAAATTTCATATTAATGGAATCGGCTTCACTTTGAAGTAGTATTATCTTGGCTAATGTTAATATCTATTAAGAAACGTGACATTAGCATATTAATTTTCTTATGTCAGAAGGAAATAACTATTTCGATGAATTATAAAAATAAATATATCGAAAATTATCAAAGAAATTTTTATTATTATTTTTTTCAAATACTTTTGATAAATTTATCGAAAAACTCTTTGACAAAATTTCTTTTGTGAGCACCTTCCGATTAATTGAATTCGGAAGGTGTTCACTAATGTAAATATTTGTATTTACATTAATGATGAGTAGTGGAATTGTAATTCTATGTGATATTAACAGTGACGAAACAAAGTGGTGTAAATGTGAAGATGGAGCTATGCAACTAAGATGATATTAATACTCCAGTATTGCGTGTAGAAATTTACGAGAGATTTACGTAAAATTAAAAGAAATTTACTGCTGCAATTAGCAGTGTTATTCTCAAAATATTTTAGTACCTCTCAAATA
Source organism: Typopeltis vanoorti (assembly GCF_054136105.1). NCBI lineage: Eukaryota > Metazoa > Arthropoda > Arachnida > Uropygi > Thelyphonidae > Typopeltis > Typopeltis vanoorti. The sequence goes on along the minus strand of NC_143556.1, from coordinate 47,305,557 downwards.
CTGCTCGTCACATTGTCAAATTATGGAAATTATTTTGGAAACATAATTATCACAGAACATTCAACAACCATCAACTATAATCCTTATAATGACTGGCTTAAAGGGGCGAAGCAAGAATGCTTTTCTTCTTCACCGTTATCTGTAGAGGACATTATAGGGATAAGGTGTTATTGAGCTATGATCATGGCAGGAGGGTAACAGCAATTTATTACCTTCCAATGGTATTAATCACCGCATCTCACGGTCGATCCCTCCAAATTAATACCACCACCAGCAACTATTATCACAAACAGCCAATGTCATTACTGAATATATAAAAAATTGAATGGTATATTAGAAAATTCTAAATATACCCTAGAATCCAAAGGATATGAGGAATTTTTGATATAATTCTTATATTATATTTATACTGAATTATGTTTATATATTTTTTTTCTTATAGACTAACGCAACATGTAATGAAATTTACATCTAAATAGGTGTACATTGTCCACATCCAAAATAAACTGAATTTTCTCTATTTAGATTGTGATTAATATTGCTACCGGAATATTTTTTTTAATCATCACAGCATAATATTCGCAAACTTATACTCAAAATCTGAATAAAGCAAAGAAATATGTGCTTATCATCATCGTTTTGTAACTTATTTCGATGCATTCGAAAAGAAATAAAGAAAGAAGAAACTGCCTAAAAATTCAAACTGAATAAAATTCGCAATCTTATCTCTTAAATGGAATACTAGTATCAATTCCATAAAATCTGACTTGCAATAAAGAAGCAGTAATATATACACACTGTACACAATTTAATATAAATAAAGATTCCAAAAAGATGATCGAATACTCAGGTGATTGAGGATTTAGGACATTTAGTATAACATCGGGTACTAAGTATTTAGCTACGAACGCTCTGCTACTAACTCTGTCTTCGACGTGAGTTGCATAGATATTGTACTAATTCATAGACTCGATTTTGACTGTAATTCACCTAATAGTAGTGGCTAAAAGAAGAAAGAAGAAATTGCCTAAAAGTCAAACTAAATACAGTTCGGAATCTTATACCTTAAAATTATTGCTAGTATTAATTTTATTCCATAAAATTTAAATTAAAATAAAGAATGGCAATATCTTCAGCCTTATCGCCAAGGTTGTAGAATAAAGAGCATTATAGGCTCGATTTCGATTTCTCTACCCCAACCCATTCAAACAAATGGGTTTTTGATCCCCAGTCCCGTAAAAATCACAGAAGCATATCCAGCTGTGCATAGAAACAAACATCGTCATCACAGTTTGACAACTATACTGTTAGAAAGTACGCAATCTCTGCGATGATAAGAGGTAGACACCGGCTGCTTGTGGAGACATTGATCTCCAAATGTGTTAGTGCTAAAAGACCGCTCACACTACCTTTGGAAATCGAAAACGTTCCGAAATGCTAAAGCAGCATTTAACTAATAATAATGGGTTTCGATTAAACATGATACACCTTTATTCGTCCCAATACATTCCCATTAGCTATTTCTTTTATTTTCGAAACGGAAATTATTGCACAAAACAACCTAATGAAGATTAATGAGAATCTACTAAAAAACAAATTCGATTTTTTTTTGTCATTTTCTGACCGAGCATAATTTTGTATTCTGTTTCGTTCATGTTATCTTGAGAAAGAGTAAATAATTAAATAAAAACTTACTTTTCTGTAAATAATTTTGCGATCATTGATATACGCAGTCTCGATTATATTTTAATGAAGTGCGTTTTAGATAATTCCTTATGTTGGGCTCAAATGCGAAATACAATTTCAAAAATCCAAACTAAGTCATTTTCTTTTTAAGTTGAATACAACTAATAAAAAAAATAAAGTGTAGTAAATATTACATTATTAGTATGATTATATAGCCAACAAAAGAAGCTTTAACAATTCACAAATTTAATTTGTGTCAATGATCTGCGTTTTATTAAGGTGATGAATTATCACGATCATCACGTTCTTGTGAAATATATCAGCGAAGGATAATGATCAGGACGACTGTCGTCGTTATCCTCATTTACCCTTCCCTGATGTATGCCTTACATAATTAAATTTATATTATTACCAGTTTCCAATCAATAATCTTATAATTAATTATTTCTAACGATTCGAATACAGTCAGATTTTACATTTCAGTGTATCATAGAAGGCTGCAATAGCCGTCAAATGATCGATTAGCAACTACTCGATCGTTTTACGAAGGTTTTGCATTGTGTAAAGTTTTTTCATCTGCATTTAATTGGACATGTCATCTTAAGTAACTCTGCTCGCGCATTCTTGAGAGCTAATGATATCAAATTTCATTCTAAAAGCTGTTTAATATGATTCTGTGTATCTTCACATTATAAAATCTGTAGTTTTCTGTTGCTATAATTTCTAATCTTATAATTACTTTTTTCTTAATTTCTAATCGTTTCTGGCCTATTCTTAATTTACGGAACTGAAAGCTTGATCAGGAATAAGAATCTGATCACAGATTACAGAGAGAAGATATGATCGTTCGAAGAAAAATCAGAATAAATTAGAGGCTGTGAATGGCTGAATCATATTAAACATGGAGATAACAGAAAGAACTCTGACATCATTAATATTGAGAAATGTGTGAGTAGGGCCTCATTTAAAGTGGTATGGTCACTTAACTGAAGCTTAAAAGTTAGCAAAATAGGCGTTAGCTTGTAGGGAAAAAATAAAAGAAAAACTCCAAGAGAGAGAAAATAAAAAGAAATAAGAAAAGTTTTTTTTTTTTGATGTTAAGATTGGGAAAGATGCAAGACACAAAATCTAATAGGTGCTCCAGCCTATTTTCAAATGGAAAGACAAGAGTTGAAATCCCTTTTAAACTGCAAGGAACTTTATATGAGCTATTCAGCTTTAGATAAAAAGTTCTTATAAAGACTTTCCTTCTCTGAATATCAAACACATGCTAGAGAACATACTCAGTGAAGAAGCGTAATATATTATCTAATCTCTAATAAACGTAATATATATACATGCTATATACTCTGATCTGATCCTGTGGCTTCCTCTCTTTGAGAGGGTTGCAGCTCATTAGTAGGGAGATAGTTCCCCAGGCATATGGTTGCGAAGCGCAAAGCCACTGGGCTAACCGCGTGACTCCTATATTGATATTAAATCATATCCAAAACTGGATATACATATATATATATATATATATATCCAGTTTTGGATATGATTTAATATCAATTTCCTTCTTAATATCACCGTATAGATAATGAATAACAGCGTATGCAGCTGACCCTTGCTTTACATATGATTTCACTTTAAACCATCCGCATATGCATTCCGATCTTATACACACAACTAACAGGTTACCTGCAAACGAAAAGACCGAAGACGAACACACACACAGAATTAATTTACATAATATACTGACCTCATAATCTTAGTCGTATCGGGCGTAATTCGAATAAATAGAATTATGGTCTGCATATTCTTCAATTATTAATGATAGTTTGTAGTTTAAGTATCGGCTATGTAATGTAATAATACCGCTGTAAAATGCACTGCTTACATCATATAACAGTATTCTTCCAAAGGCATTTTGTCAATCTGTCATAAAACTTTCTCATTTCTACAAAGGTAACACACACACACACACACACACACACACACACACACACACACACACACACACACACACACACACACACACACACACACACACACACACACACACACACACAAAGTTGCAAGGTCTATCGCAAATAAATACCACACCTCGACCAATCTTATTATTTGATTTTGAGGCACTTTTTGATTATCTTTTACAAAATCTGCTGCAAAACGTAACTATAGATTTTTCCGATTTCACATGTATTTACTGGAAAATAAATTGGGAATGATTCTAATAATTCCTATTAGGCCCGATCCTTGGTTTCTCTTCAAGAACATTTCGTGGATTCCTCTTAGGTACATGCGCAAATCTTACTTGGAATATATAGTGGAGAAATTCCTGTGAAATTCCCACATTCATCCCCACCACCACCACTTATAGGTGGACACTCTGATTGTTCTACTCCAATTATCGATGATCCTGTCTTCTGACTAGACCGTTCTGAATTATATAATGTAGCCATTTTAAAATATTTGCATCACCATACTTCAGCACTTATAATGCAATAAGATATACCCCAATTACCTTTCTGTTGTCAGATTTCTGACACTTTTCTATCTTCATCATGAAATGTACTTAAGAATGTTTTTCTTGAATATTTTCTATGTTCTGTCAATTCTTATCCCTATTAATATTTTTCTCATTTTAGAATTACTGCATCTGTATGTACGATTATAAACATAGACGCTAGGAACTTTTCTCATTCTTTTTTTCAGTTAGTTGCCAAGTTTTTCGACGTTTGCAGCAGGAAAGTAAGGATTTATTCGTCGACTGTAAGATCCACTTTATTGTGTCACATAAAGTGGGTCTTGCGTAATACCATCGCATAATACCAAAGTGCATCTTAGGATCATGCAACGGCAGAAAGTGACTGACATACTCATACTATCAGATGCCTAAAATCATCGATAGTGGGAGACTTAGCTGTTAATGGAAGTTAAGAGTGGACACTGGCAGCCTATAGATTTCCAAGTTAGTTATGGCGAAAATATTTCCAGCTATTCCTTTTGGCGAAGAAAAGAATTAGCGGATTTAAGAGTCTGTAATGGTTTGATTGTTATTTTAGGACTGCTTCGTTTTTTTACAGAAACTTGACTTTTTGTCAATATCACATCTGAAAGTTGCTTGATTCTGATTCTCTTAAAAATCTTTGTGGATATTTTGTTTCCAGTGTGATATTCATTTTTTTTTTCTTGCTCAAAATCAAATGATGATCGCTTCTTATCTCAAATCGCCTTCATTTTCCTTTATTTCAATTACTTTGAAGATATCTCTGTCAAGATTTACGTAAGATAACTTTTCTTTTATTATCAGATCTACTGCCGGATATTCACAAATTTTAACAAAGAATTTGAAGTGTTTAATTATTTATAACAAACAAATATAATAAAACAAAAACTGTGTGTCAATCGTTGTGTGTATTTCATCCATGTGAATTTATCACTTGTTTATTGTTCAAACATAATGTGAGTATTCGCTAAACTGTATTCCCGAAAAGAAATCCATTATCATGAGTCTGCTCTTTTTTTATTAACTTTTCTATAGCTTTACCTTTTCATGCCGGATTCTCTCTTTAATAACTGTAAAGATCACTGTTTTTCTTCTCGACTAGAAAGTTACTTTTGTGAGACTATAAGCATGAATAAGTATATTTGTCCAATTTCTCATTTGGAAATATAACCAAATCAATCTATTTTAAATTGACTCCAATATAAGTGTGCTGCATTTTACCATTTCTTTTTCTACATTGCTCACCGTCCATTTTGTGAATCTGAAAATTAGAATACTTTCTAGCAATTTTATTTTTTGGAACAAAAATATATTATTGATTATTTATTATTAAAGATGTCACACTCAGTTCTTTTAAATTATATTTGTTTGCTATATATAATTAAATACATTATTCTTAGTTTCAATATGTCGAACATAATTATCTCGCATACTCGGATATCTCGGAGCAATTTGTGAATATCCGGCAATAAAATATGTCTGATAAACATTGTACATCATCATATTAATTGCAATGAAAATTGAATCCACTTTCATTCCAAAGTTTGTGGGAAATGTGATTAAAGTAATTAGATTGAAATTCGTTCCGACAGAACCAAGCTTCATTGACAGAAAATTTCCTAATAGGCTTGTTTATTATCACGGTACTGAATCGAAATCTGGAATTTTTGTTTAGTCATTTACATTTAATTCACTTCTAAACGGGAGGATATGATTAAAGAAACTGTCTGTCATTCAACGTGTTATTTAAGTGATGCTACAAAGCGTGGTTTGCTTAAATTCAATACTCTAAAAAGGATTCAAAATTTTAAGAAAATTTAGTAATTTTGAACTTATCATGTTTGGTTTCTTCCACACCAAACCTCTTCTTGAGTTTAGCGATATTATACTAAAATACAATTCAATTGTCCATAAAGTAGTTTTCATCTTCCTTTAAAATGATTCAGCTACCGTAAGGAATTTTTATGGATCCAAGATGGAAGTTACTTTCAGTTATGGTCTAACTGTTGTTTGGAATACCACTTTAGGAATTACCTGTCAAATTATATCAGCATTTCAGAATATCCGCACATCTTAAAATCCTTTGGTATGCTTTTCATCCTGATGAATATCCGAAGTAAATCAACTCTTTTAAGTAAACGTGAGCGAAGATTCTTTGCTTGTCTTGAACTTTGGTTATTCAGGACTCTGTTTCACAGCTCGGTTTCATGATCAAGAAAGTATTGCAAGGCATATTTCAGCCCAGTTCTGGCGAACCATTTTCCAATGCTTTCATCTCGAAAGCGATTGAAAATGGCTCCAACGAAAGTCTATTTCTCAGTCGGTTGATAGTGAACACGTTTTCGCAACGTTTCTGTGAAAGCTTCAGAATTTTTATAATAAAGTTTTATTGTCGTTTTGCAATCTTGATTTGTGACTGAAACGCTTTATATCATTTGAAAGAAAGCATGTCTGTATGTCAGCCAATTTCATACACTACGGATAGGTATTTTTCTCTGGGAAAGTCAGGAATTTTCATAGAGCAAAAATGCCATCTGGTCCTCACCACCCGTTTCTACAGACATAACACATTCCCTATGGAAGGAAGCACCATTAAAATGGCAAGCTGTTTGCATTACATATGCAAGTAAAACCCGTAAGAGCAAGGGAATCAATCCACCATGGGCAGAAGAAAGTAAGAGATAGATTTTGTTTTTTATTTATAATGTACATAAGATTGTTATTTTTACTTAAAGATAACAATCTTATGTACAGGATTAAGCGATTTTGGTGCTCTGTAGTCAGGAAGAGAGGTACATGCTTTTTGATTGTTGAGATAAATTACATAGGAATAGCAGTTAGCAGTTATTTTTACATGATATTTATATCATGTAAAAATATCTGCGCTATATTATAAGAAAATAGCAGGTGCTATAAGACAATATTACATATTTACATGAAAGTAACAGATTATTATTCACACTGTTAAGTATAAAAATTCGTTCTTCCCCCTTTTCGTTGGGAGGGTGATCAATGATGTCATTCCTGTGTTAAAAAATGAACTATGATGCAGTCACTCTGCTCAGCTGGGAGTTGATTCCGTGGATTCCAGTCTTGGTGGAAACGGTCGAGGGTGTTATTCTGCCTATGATGATGATGATGTTCATGTAGGATACGACTTCTCACCATTTGTTCGAAGTTGTAAGGAGATAGTCAGTCGCCTTTCTATGTTAAACTCTTATGCTGTCTGGTTTTGTGTGTTGAAGCTAGAAACTGCATATTACCGATTTCACAGTGATGAAGAGGTAGTTGAAGATCGAATGGTTATTTAACTCTACATGCATGAGATTGAGATGTTCCTCTTCTGTATGGAGATAACCACAGTTTAAGGCTGCCGTTTCCCAAGCCCAACGGATTAATTGGATGTTGACAGGGCATTGTAAGTAGATGATCCGAACTGTTCCTGATCGGTAGCAGAACAGACAGTTATCTGAAACATCCGGGTTAAAATTTCCTAATATAGTAGGAGTGGGTAATGCATTGTGCCACTTTCTCCACTGCGATTGACTGGCACGTGCCAGTAAAATAGTGTTTGGTGGGATGATGCAAAATTTTCCAATGAAGTGCTTTGGTTGAACTGTTGTATTAGAATGCTGTAGATTTTGTTTATATTGCAGGGTGAAAATTTCTCCCAGGTATTTTTGGTTTTTATCAAAAAAATAAGCACCGGATCTTCTGCGTCAGGAGGATTGAGCCCATCCTCCGTTATGCTATAAGGCATAGAATCTTGAAAAGCAGATTTCACAGTTTGTATCTGCTCAGCATGATTCCCGTATTCCAAGTTTGAGAGTGACTTTGGAAAGTGCCAGGTGAGGCCCAGAGAAAGAATGCCACCCAAGATCTTCACGCCTCGCCAGCTACGAGAGAGAGGGATGAATCGATTTTTTACTTGCGTTTCTGTAATCTATGTATTCTGGACGTTCTTATATATACTCTGTTCACAAGGTATATAGAATGCTTAGCAGTAAACGAATATCGCTGATCAATGAAACCTGCTGTTTCGTTTCCTCGCACAATGTGTTTTTGTTCACATCACTAAAACATCTAAAGAAATAGAGTTCTTTTTTTTTCGGTAGATAATACAGACAATCTTAGACTTACAGAAACTGTTGGTATTGAATTAGTATTAGTTAATCATAAGAATAATGCCATGGAAAAGTATGACAGGTGCAGAAGAATTATGAGTGTAATCTTTCGGAATTAGAGATAAACTTAAAGCTTCCTGACGTCAATAATATTCCTTACATTTTTATTATTTGAAAGGAAAATCCGGATACAATGATGGACTGCTGAAGATTCGGTACTGAAACCACCTATTTATTTATTATCCATTCATATTATTATCTATCACGTTTAAAGAGAAGATGGGTGCTAGATTCTTTCTTATTCTTGACAAACAGATAGCCACTTCCCATGACCTTTACTCTAAAGATGATAGACTGTTTCAGTCTGGTAATATTAGGGTACTGAATTTCTTTGAGGGGATGTAATTTCACTAATTTAATTAATTAATTACTCTAGGGTTGCTTCTAGTGATGCATCTTGATGTGGTTGAAAAGTTGAAACCGTTGTTTCAGTTGAAACAACTTTCTAGTTGAAAAAAATGTGCAGTCCTTTCGTTATTTTGAACGCTGAAGGATCAGCGTTCAAAATAACGAAATTTCCAAATTTCTGTAAAGTAGTAGATGCATATAAACTTGGAAATCTTGACATAAATCTTGTAGGTTCAGCTACTGTTGTGAGTAAATAGATTGTTTGCACTATCGACTCAAAAATGCACACAATGTTCACATAAGCGTACATAGATGCCAAAGAAGATGCACATGATTTTCTAGCAATTCGCACGTGCGCCTATAATATTGAAAGGATAGATAGTGTTTGGTTCTTTCATATAGACGATTAATTCTATTAATAGCAATGAGAGTTAATTTCGGATAAAGTTTCCATGGTTAATATTCTGGAAAGCTACGAAAACGAAGACCTTCCCGAAAAGTTATTACAATAAGGTATTATCCCACTTGATGACCCACATTATTTTGCATTTTTTGATTGTCTTGATTTCATAAGTCTGGATGAAAGGCGTCTGGAGTGTAGGATGAAACTGCATAACAATGAAAATTTCAGAAGAAATCGCGACACAAAGATGGTATTATATCCCAACTTGTGCTAGCTGTGTGCGTTTGGAGGACTATATATTACATAACAGTTTCTCAAAAAAATTATAAATGTATCTGTCACTTTTTTTTGGCTTCCTGCACATCAGCCTGTCTCATAGTAATATTTATAGCGAAACCTCTGTAGAAAAACTGTTTTCTAATGAATCATTTACCATAAAATGCGATCGATGCATCCAATTTTCCATACTTATTATGTTTACTCAAGAATCTTCATTTATCTCCAAACAAAATTATCATGAGATTTCATTATGCGTGCTTTATCAAAAAGGTATTTGAAGCACAGTGAGATCTGTTATATCTGCATTAAATTTTGCACAGTTTAATGGGATGAACAGACGGAAACAACAAAAAAAATTGTTCCGTTAAATACAATATTGAAATCTGCGAAATATTGAAATATTCCAGAAACAAAATTGTTTGTTTCTGGGATATTTTAAAAGAAACTCCTATGTTACAGTTCTTAAAAAGAAAACATTGAAAAATGGTTGGTGACTACGTAGTTTCTACGATTATATTTTCTACGTATCTGTAAGTATATTTCTTAAATTCCCATCTATTATTCATTTGTGTAAAGAATGAGTCACTAGAGTTTAAACTGCTATAAATCTGAAACAGTGTAAATAGTTTATAGCCGTTTATAGTAATTTAAACAGTTTAAATTGCTATAAATCCGAAAATTGAATAATATTTTAAAATTGAGAGTCGAATAGGTTGCTTACACCACCTACCAACCCACCAAACCAAAACACACACATATAATGTTCACATAAGATCACATAGATATACGACATTACGTATAACTGTGAAGGCAAAATTAATTTTCCCTCATAGTCATAAAAGTTAAATCTGAGGGAGAGTGAAGAAATGAGAAAGCGGAAGAAATCATTAAGAGAGGAATAAAACTATTTATTGATGATGTGGAAACATTACTTACTTTTACCTAGATATTTGCATAAATGAAGTTCAGACACGCTTGCTCAATGTAATTGTATATTATTATTATTATTATTATTATTATTATTATTATTATTATTATTATTATTATTATTATTACGACAGGGTGTGTAGGCATACGAACGGGCGCACGGTGATATCGCTGCGAACGTTTTTCATAGCTTTAAAGTGGTTCCATCTCCTGTTTTTAATTTGAGAGTGTTCCCAAGTAACTCTACCAGTCATGCTGAAGACAGTGCTTTAAAATTTACCGAAATCGGCTAAGAAGAAACCAAATTTTGAAGTGCTGAAAAGTGAATAGAGAGGACCGCGGTCAACAACGAGCGAAGAACAAAGGACGTCGCCATCTTTAAATCATGCCATAATTGTTCGAGGGAAGAAAGGTGGGTCATGAAATGTATCAAATGCTAGGAGGATTTAATGTCTGACGGAAATCAAATAACCTGTACGAAATGCAGTAGGATTTTACACGTAAAATGTGCCTGATTTTCAGAAACAACCTGGCAACGTAAAACCAATGCAACACGAAAGGAATGGAAGTGTGTAATCTGCAGGAGGAACAAAGAAACGCACCTAACACGACGCAGCCGATTATACCGGAGGCAAAATCAGATGACGAACTGAACAGACAAAAAAATGCAGGTCAGTCCTATAATTTCAACTCTTTAAATATACTAATAGAACACTGTCTAGATACTATAAAAGCTTAGTAAATATTGTGCAAGAACTCTTACAAACCGAACGAACAAATAGCAACAAAATCTAGCGAAAATGAAGATTTGGAATTAAACATAATAATTTAGCAGTGATAGAAGTATTGCAAACGGTAAAAGATATCAAAATCAGCAGGAACGCACTAAATGACAGGCAACACAATTTGATGAAAGAAACATCCGAAGTCCGTCAAGAACTTCATTCTCTAAAATTACAATACGAACGTTTAAACCAGCAACAACATAAAGACGATCTTATCATAAACGGTCTTCCCGAAACTGCACTTACAGAAAACCTCAGAGACGTAGTTTTAAAATTAGGCCATGCAAATGATATCCCCTTACAGCTTAACAACATTCAGACCGTAAATCGGATTCCCATGAAGAGCAAAAAACAATGCTTGCCACGACCTACACCAGTCATGGTTCGTCTTAAAAGCAAGTTTACAAGAGATAATCTCATAAACGCCAGCAGACAGAAAAAAACAGAAAAACCAGTTTCCAAGGACTTGAACGCATTGCAAGATGACATACCAATCTTCCTATCCGAATATTTTACACCATTCAACCAGAATATGCTGTACCAAGCAAAAAAAGCAAAAACAGAACAAAATTACCAATTTTTGTGGACCAGAGATGCCAAGATATTCCTAAAGAAGTCACAAACTTCAAAACGATACAAAGTAAAAGCTCAGAAGAAATAGAAAGGCTGCTAGAGTGAAAATAAAAGTCTCATAATTAGTTTAAAAAGAAGACCACAATAAAAATGAATGTGAACCATCAAGACAGATTCAATAACACCAGAACATAACGGAAATTTCACTTTGATCACACCTTTCAGATCATTCGTTTGACCTCCCAAACATCAGCCTACTTCCAACACAGCAATCAAATCAATAAAAAAATAATAATAAATAAATACATATATCTAACCGGTGTCATCCTCAGGTTAAAAACATTAAAAAGCAAGAATTGTAAAATATATATAACTTACTACAAATGCTTTTAAAAATGTAACATTATCTAATTTCAAACTATAAATTACCATCCATAGTAACTATTATTAACGTATTTTAGAATACAAAAAACGGAACAGTTTGTATGAAATTCACTGTAAAAAATATATGTAATATGTAAATATATGTAAATATGTGTATATATGTAAATGCTCTGTAAGATGATAAATAAAATGATTATTATGTGACACCTTCAGAGAGTGTAAATACCCATCGAGGGAGAGTGTGCCAACATCATCGAACGATTGAACCTCTTCCAACTACTAACCGCGTTCAAACTTGTTTAAATTTTTGCGTGAGCCATTAGTAGCAGAGACTCTACCAATTGACGAACATTTTTTATTATTATTAAATAACTATTCTCATTTACAAAAAAATATATATGAATGTTATAGAGTATAATAATTATTAGGTTTTTACCATTAAAATATTATTATTAAATTAAGTAATACTCAAGAAACAAAACGATATATATCACTCTCAAACCTCTATATGTATGCAATTCTATTCCCATCAGTATACACGTATATAATATAAACAGCAGATATGAATAATAAACTGAATAAAAGAACGTGTTGTTGGCAAGAATGGTGGAAACTCGACTAAAGACTTGATTGGAACAAAGACAGCATGGAATTTAAAGTGGTTGGTATGAGATAACAAGAAGTGCAGAATATACGTGAAGATAGTCGAGGATGTAAAAATCAATGACGAAATCGTTAAAACCGAGAAGTTGAATTTGTAAATTTTGGATTTGGAAAGACCTGAGTACTTTCTTATTTATTGATGTTGAGACGTCGATAGGGGAACGGGTGGGTGGGAGAATCGGAACGTTTTCGACACTTTCAAGCAATTTTCTGCATTTGTTTACTTCTGGAATATTTTAACAGAAATTTATGTGACAGTTCCTAGGAAGAAAACATTAAGAAATGTGTTGGTGAATATTCTATCTATTTTACGAATTTATTATTTAATTTAATATTAGTTTTAAGACTCACGTAATCAGCAGGCACGTTCAATACACATGGATAGAAAAGTCAGGCGGATACACCAAAACACACGGTTCAGTTAGCAACCAATTTTGAACGGGATTTATCTAATTCGAAGGCTGAGAGGACAAATGAATGCAAAAGTGAATAAATATATGCTATTTCCTATGAAATAGATTACAAAAATTCAGAGAAAAAAGGAAATGGGTGCATCACATACATAGTAGATAATTGAAGATATACTATAGTACAATATGAAATTGCAGTTAGTGGTATTTCCCCCTGTAACTTTTCAATGAATGGAATAGGATGTGCAACTGATATTCAAACGCTGGAAGAAACACCAGCTGCGTAATTAAAATTTCTATTTTTACTTGAAAACAACATCACAGTTGAAGGAAGCATGCATTATTGTACTTAAAATTCTATTGCAAGATTTAAACTGGGTAACTATTCAGCTGTACATAAGCATCTTCATACTTATCACTTTCTTTTCATTATCAGTTAATAACAGCCTTTGCTGTTATTAAATGATAATGGTTTGTTTTCAATTCCGATTTGGTACCACCTATATACAGAAATTGAAAACTGTATTTCTTCGGTTTTGGAGAAAAAGGAATGTCTAATAAACGCTAGTTCGAGTCATCATGACAAGATGTTTCGATAAAAAGATGCGCAAATTCACATGGAGAGAATAATTCATTTATGCACAATACACGGCAGTTTGCTTTTGCAAGCTTCAAAAAGGAATTTAAGGTTTAGAATTTCTAGATCCATAATTGGCGAAAGACAATAAACAGAAGGAGGAGAACGGTTCCAGTTAACTTCAAAAACACTACCGAGGTTTGAATATGTACTACTCAGGAGCGTGAAAATGACACATTATGTCTAGTTCATCAACCATCACGGAAATAAAGTTGAGAATGCAAGATGCTTATGATGCATGTACGTATCTCGGTTACATATACTGTGTTTCTAAAACGGTAAGAACAGTTTGGATTATGCATGTTGGATAAAAAGCATTGTTAAACAGAAATTTCATAAAAAATATTCAGGAAATACAGGGAGAAATTTAAAGAAACGTTGAGAAGGAATGGTTAACATGTAACCATCGAGAAGGTTACATGGTTACATTAAAATGTAACCATGTAAACGTTGAGAAAAAATGGTTACCATCGTCTGTCCTACGTAAACATAGAAAGGTGTATATTTTTATTTTACTAATTGTGCTGTTTCGTCTTATTTACTATACTTAGTTTTCTTTACATGTAATATTTTTTGTACTTTTGCATTCAGTTCATCGATCATTTCTTGCAGTTCTACAGAATTTTCTAAATAAAAAAATAATGAATTAATTAAAAAAATCCTGTCTCATATATCGTTAGCAAAATACAACTGCTATGATGGTTGAATTTAATACATATTTATTGGTTGGTAAGTTTCAAAATTTTCCAGAGATATTACGAGACCTATTAAAAGACCCAATGCCTGTGCTATTCATTTGTATTAGTTTTAATACTAATATTAGTAGCAGTTTACCTCTAACCGACTATCTTTGTAAAAGCACTACTACTAGTAACGCAAGTTATTCCCCAATGAACTTAGACCAGATGCTCTGAACAGCCGCATGAAATGTCAAACCTTTTCGCCTGCGCTTCTCCGTGTTCCGATGTAGATTTAATCATTGAGACTAAGTACTACACTATACAAAAAACTGCGCACGCCTAATGTTTCCCCAATGCCACAAACAGTGTGACGCCTCCAACATGCCGCCTCAACCACATTATTGAAAGATATTTCATAGCCGTTTTCTTGCGTCTTACTAAGTTCCACCCATTCCACTCCAAAACTTTTGCTGAGAAAAAAAAAAAAAAAAAAAAACGAGTTTCCCATTTGTCGTGCTAAACTCGAATATGAATTTCAACCACAATGGAAAATATTTTGAAATCGAAATCGTGGGAATTACAACGGATCAATTTATACCCGGTAGAACCAAGATTTCTTCACGTCACAATGTGGAAACTTTTTGTGTTGCTTTACAGCGTCACGTCTGGTAAACAATAGCTGAAAATTCTTTATTTGATTATATTGTTAACTGTTCATTGAGGTGCACTTTGTTAAAAACAGCTTTCGACAATGCTCAGTGTCTTCTGTGGAAAAAAAAAAAAAAAAAAAAAAAAACGAATTAAGACATTATTTGCTCTTTGATTGTAGTATTCCAGTTGGTTACACTTGTTACAGGTCACTGTGAGTATAAGCATTATGGCTTTAATACCGTTGACATGATAGAGATATCATGGAATGATTTCACAGGGTGATCTCTAATATAGTTTATTTTATTCATTTGCTATTTTTGAATCCAGGTTTTTATTATTCGTACTTTTAAAGGCCTATTATGGTCAGGGGCATCCGAATTAATCGTTCTCTGACATAAGGAAATATATTTTTTTCTCGGAAATCAGTGATTTTACCGGATTATAAGTTGACCTTTCCACACACACACACAGTGGTGACTAATGGTAGTTCATCATGTCACATTAGTGGAAGTTTTATGAAACTGTAATAGATCTATTTTTAAAGTGGTCATTTGGTGCATTATAAACCTGAATTCTGTACATTACTGTCCAAAATCGAGTTTTTTACTCTTTCCAAACCAGGTTAATTGAGTCGGAGAACACGCACAATCAGAACGAGAACAACATGGCAATAGGACTGACCTCCCATCATTATTTCTGCTATTAATATTTATCAAACTTTTGTCTATCCCTTGCCCCTTGGCAAGAACCTGAAGGGATTATGTGCTCATCCAACATTATAAAAAGGTTTAGTTAAAATGATTACCACTATAAATCTTAATAATAAGCGGAAAAAATGGATTTCTGACAGCCGCCGTAGCTCAATGAATATAAACGATATTTTCATTTAGAAATAACTGGGTTCGAATTTCGTCTGGATTCGGAGAATGTTTCTCAGGACCTTGCAGCGGAAGATGAGTTAGTCGGTTCCATACCAAAGTAGCAGGGTCTTCCCCCCCCCCCCTGGGAAATTCGGGTTTTCCATACCTTAAATTAGACAGTAGAACACATGCAATTTGCAACTATAGGAGACAATACAGAAATAATTAACCGTCATTAATAAGTGGTGGAAGGCTTCTAAAAAAACCAGGTTACTTAGACGCCTTTAATGTTAGGATCAATGACCATTAGATGCCATTGATCCTAACACTAAAAGGTAGTTGGAATGGATTCTTAATACCATTTCCATGTTGAAAATAGCGAAAATTACCGACATTAATATTCATTTCCCTTTGAAATATTTCACTCGTCGGCCTCATAAATTCTTACTTCAGCATTTATATCAATGTTTTCGTGTTGAAGGTCTTATTTCAAACTTGAGTCTACACTGGAAACGTTTCTTATTTCATAATACTAGATCTTTAGAAGGAAGAGCGTTATAGGTTCGCATTTAATCGCCAAACAGTGGAAACGTTTTTTCAGATTTTTTAATTGGCTAACGAGTTACTTGATCTCTGGCATATGCAAGTAGGATATCCGTACGAACATTTCAGTTTTAACCTGGAAAATCGAATAAACTTAAATTTAGAGTCAGAAGACGACTGTACACAACTGCCGCAAACTCTGATGCCTTAAAACTGTTAATAACCTGATGCCTCAGCTTTTGGAAACGGCTAACAGTCGGAACCGGTTGCCGGCCTGCTCGAAAAGTGAATTAGGGCTTAAATTAGTGGATTACTTTCTTTGAGGAATAAAAATGATATCTGACAATTATTACTTTTATTGTACGAGTAAGTATCATCTCTTTATTTTCAACTTATTACATTTTGTGTATAGCAACTGTTTGTAATTTTCTGACTAATATCTATGATTTATCATGATTATCACCCATAGCTTGATACGTGTTCTCAAGGTGTGTAAAGAATACTGTGACATTGCCAAACGATTATAAAGGATTAGGTTTAAATTATTAATTTCCTTTTCATTAGTATGTCACTGCTGAACACTCCAATATTTTCAAATTTTAATTCCTATCTTCTAGGCCATTCTGTCTGAATCAGTTCAGTTCCAAAACATCAGTCTTCCTGACGATCTTCATTCTGCTATCCTAACCTAAATTACCTGTATTGTTAACATTTACTTAGCTACTCTAATTGTCCATATCATCTCAGATTTGTTTGGTTCAATATTCGGATACAAGGAATACCAATGTCCTCGATAATGTATTTATTTTTTGTTATGATGCTGCCAAATAGTTTTCATCTGTTCACTGCTAATTTTTCTCGCAACTCTAAACATTATCTGTGGTTTCCAGTCTTTGATAATTTTTGTTTTTTATTTCTTATCCAGATATGAAATAAAAGTTAAAATTGACGCCAACACTGTCTTCTACTATTTGTTTAGGGTTGGGCTATTTTCTGAAGAGAAAAAACAATTCCATATAAACTTATTCAATTGCTTCTCCTTTCATACCAGCTTTCCTTATTTACTATCTATTTCCTTATTTAATTTGCCACTAAAATTATACCGAATTGCTATTCTGACAGTTGTTATTCATTTTACGTAAAGAATCTAATGATTTGCAATGGATTTATTTAAGAAATAATATCATCTACATGATGATCTAAGTTTGATATTTCTAATTCTGATCGCATCGTAACTCATTGTTTTCATAATGTGATCCATATGAATGATGAATAAGAGAGAATACCGCTTATCACTGCTGATTTTATATCGCACTATCCTGGTGTGCTTCTGTCAGTTTTAACTAGTGAGTTATATTTAAAGATAGACTGTTGAATGCTGTGCATAATGTTCCATTCGATATAGCTATAGCGTTCTGAATAGCTTTTCTCTGGCAACTTGTCACATGCTCTACAAAACTGAAATACAGATTTTTGTTATTATTATTATTATTATTATTATTGACCTTCAGTTTTGTTTATCATCGTCATCATGAATTTCCGAATAAGATGAATTTCATCGACCGTTGTGTCACCACCACCTCCCCGCTTAATGGAAGCCAGCTAAAAAAGTTCCATGTTTGTTCAGTCTAGAGCAGGGCTTCCAGACCATGCAAAATAAAGAAATAAAAATAAAAAATATATAAAACTGACAAAAATGGAAAACAAATCCTTGCCCACCCACCCACAGTGGCTTACAAATATGCTATAGGTTTAGTAATAAGTTTTCGTGGGTGGTAAGCACATAAAAAATATTCCCCCAAGGAATGTTCAGGCTACTACAATAGCATTAAATGATCACCGTTGCATTATTATTAATCTCCTGTATACAACTTTTTTTCAAATTAGTGTATTACTTGTTAGCATTCCCATACTGTCATATCTAAAATTTCGTTCTTCTAAATCACTTTCGACCCAGTCAATCCACTTAAACCTTGGTCTTCTCTTGGTCTTTTTTAGCCTCTACGTCTTCATTAGACACTATATGCAAGTAGCTCAGACGTGAATGTATATGTCACGCTCAGAACTTTGTTTCGTTTACTTGGAAAAAGGATTAAAACCAAGTATAAAATTTATTAGCACCTTTAACATATAATAAACCTCAGGTAAAAAAACGTTTTATACCTCACCTTATCAAAGATAATTGCGTTTAAATTAGGCCTATATACTTACATTCAATATATTAATTTAAATTCAATATAGGGCTATAATATAGTCCTATATTGAATTTAAATTAAATTCAACACAGGAAGAGATAGAACTAAGAGAACGAATACGTATAAATACAAAAATAGAAAGATGAAATCTTATACAAAAGAAAACAGACGACTCCATAATGGCACACTTAAACAAAATAGAAAAACATATCGAATAGAAATAAATAAAAGGATATTGGAAGCAAAATGAAAAAAAGATGTAAATTCTCTAAACCAAGATATTATAGATATAATCGTGAACATCTTGAAAATCGTAATAGCATCAAAACGAACTATGTGATTACTACTCGAAGGAAAAGCACAAATAATCAATATTAAAGACAAGAATGGTAAATTGATTCAGGAAATCAAAAAATAATAAAAATAATCGAAGAATTCTACAGTCATTTATAATCAGCTCTAAAAGCCCAATCGGGACGTTGGGATCCAATAAAAATCCGGGGCCAGATAAAATTACAGCAGATATGATATGACATGGAGGAAGTGAATTACACGTACTAAAAACGACTCAAATGCTTATTAATAAATGCTTGACAGAATCTAAGTTCCCAGCAAGTAGGATAAAAAATAAACTAGAATTCTCACAAGCAAAAGAGAAAGCAGGATTCAGAAGTGGATATTCAACTAATGACCACGTCCAAGCTATTACCCAAATCATTGGGAAAAATGAATTCAACATACTGCTTTGTTCGCCATTTACAGATTATGAAAAACCCATTTCATACAATAGAAAGAACAGCAATAATAGAGTGAATAAATAACAAAGGTGTTGAGAAACCATACATATGCATAATACAAAATTATACCAGAATGCCACAAGTAATATACTATTAAATAATCTAAAAACAAAAATTAAAATAGACAGAGGAATAAGACAAGGAGACACAATGTCAGCGATAGTATTTAATGCTTGCCTACAAGAAATATTTAAAAATCTAAATTGAGAAAATAAAGGTGTCAGAATAAATGGTCAATATCTAAGCAATTTAAGATTTGCAGATGACATTGTATTATTTTCTGAAGAGCTAAAGGAAATTATTAAAGAATTAAGTACAGAAAGCAACAAGTCTGGTCTCAATATAAACATTGATAAAACTAAAATAATGTACAACAAAAATACAAACTACAACCAAAAGTTAGAAATAAATGACAGAGAATTAGAAAAGGTAACTGAATTCAAATATCTAAGTGAAATAATTAACATATTTAGAAATTGGTAACATGAAATGAAACAATGAATAAACATGGATGGAGACAATTTATTTGGAAAATACAATAAAATCTTTAAAGAAAATATACCTATGTGTCTAAAAAGAATAGCATATGAGCAATGCGTCATACAAACTATGATGCATGGAGCAGAAACGTGGAGCCTCACGAGAACAATGGCAAATAAATTAGGAGCTGCAAACAGAAACATGGAAAGAGCAACGTTAGATATAAAAAGAATAGATAAAATAAACATACATATAAGGGGAAAAGAACAGAGTTAAAAGACATAATTGAAGAAATAAAAAATGGAGATGGCAGAACACATTACAAGACAGGAAGATAACCACTGGACAAAAATATTTACAGAATGGCAATTTCGAGATGGTTCAAGAAGACCTGGCAAACCACCAACAAATTGGAGAGAACTACATCATTCAAAAATGACAGAATCGACTGGCACTTCTGGGCCAGAGAGAGAGAGAAATGTGGAAAATCATGGAGTTCATTGCCCAACAGTGATGTGTGCATGTGTGTGTGTGTGTATATATATATATATATATATATATATATATATATATATATACACACACATAAATAAACTAAGAACATGATAGAGAGTCTCTATACATAATTAACATTAAAACGTTGTAAAAAAGAAATATATATAAATATATATATATGTAGAAAGTTTTTTACCTTGGGTATATATTATGTTATACTATGTTAAAGATACCAAGCAATTTTATAAGCTAGGTTTTAATTCTTTTTCCCAAGTAAGCAAACAGGCAAGTAAGTTAAATTTGCACCTGAACATAGTTCAGGTCTGAGGCAATTCGTAGTAAAGGTGGAGTAAGCTCTGTTCACTTTCCTCAGTATTTCTCCTAATGTAAAGCAGATTCCCTTTCGGAGATGTTTGATGCTATGCATTAAAGGCAAGGACCATTACCCAGACCGGTTTCCCTTTGTTTAAGTGCGGGGATACCTCTCCAAAAACTCGTAAAATTCCCCGGATCACAGATGACAGCATTGACATTCATTACCCAAGCTTCCAACCGGTCTCGGCCTTTTTAGAGGTCTCGTCAGTGGGAGCCAGACCCCAAAAATTCCAAGGTTTGCTTACTTGAGAAAAAGGATTAAAACCTAGCTTATAAAATTGCTTGGTATCTTTAACATAGTATAACATAGTATATACCCAAGGGAAAAAACTCTCTACATCTTACTCTCATCCTGAGACTTTTAATTAATAAGGTCAAAGCACCTTGTGGCAACTTGTTTAGGCAAAATTTATAAGCTATGCATTACTTCAACCTTGGCATTTTTGGGGTCTGGCTCCCAATGACGAGACCTCAAAAAAGGTCGAAACCAGTTGGGAGCTTGGTTGATGAATGGCAATGCTAGCCCATGAAGTTTTTAACTGAGGCTCGGCTATTGCTGTCACCCAGGTCCAGGGGGCGGGGTGTAATGAATGGTAATGCTGTAGCCTATGAAGTTAACTGAGGCACGGCAGTTGCTGTTACCCTTCCAGATGAGCAAATGAGCGGCTCTGCTCGGTGGTGGAGGAGCCATTAAAGGCAACGGCACTTAAACAAGTGGCCGTTGCCTTTAATGCATTGCATCATACATCTCCGCAAGGGGATGTGTTTGGCATTAGGGGAAATACTAAGGAAAGTGATCAGAGTTTACTTCATCTTTACTACGAGTTTCCTCAGACCTGAACAATGTTCAGATGCAAACTTGACTTACTTGTATGTTTGCTTACTTGGGAAAAAGGATTAAAACCTAGCTTATAAAATTGCTTTGTATCTTAAACATAGTATATCTATATCATTATTAAGAGTGGAGATAATGACATCCTTGTCTTATATCTTATTTCACATCAAACCATCTTCCTGTATATCTTTCGATTCTAACTGATGATTGCAATTTAACTGTAGAGTATGTTTTGCTGTGTATAATGTTCCATTCACTCCATATAATTGTAGTGTGTTGAAAAGCTTTTGTCTTGGCACCTTCTCGTATGCCTTTTCCAGATCTACAAAACTTAACTACAGATCCTTGTCGTATTCCAAGATTTCTCATCTATTGTCTTAAAGTGAAAATCCAGATAATTGCATCCCTCTCGAAAATTTTCCAGTATGATTTTATCACTGCTTGTTTTGTTTAACAAGTCTTTCAAAGTATTCTTGTTTTCAAAGTAATGGCTTTTTTTTATTTATTTGATTTTATTATTTGTTATTTATTTATTTTTAATCTTACAGGACAAAGTTTAGATCATCTCTGAGATTTACAGGAAAGACTTGGAAACAGGCTTAACAGAAAATATTTGGAAGTCAGCATTAGCAGTAAGGACTTACACTTGCAAGACTAAATAAAGATTAGTGGAAAGTGGTTGAAATTCTTAGAGTACGCAGAAAAAGACACACGTACTGTGTATTATGAATACTGGATTAGAAAGGTTCAGCCATGAGTACAATAAAATCTGTAATAGTTGGTATTCTTTATTAATTACGTTGGTTGAGATAACATACCGAAGTATTATGCTGTTTGAATATGTAAAAGTCATTTATCTCTTATGGTATATACACGTAGATAAGGCGAGTTTCACACACATGGCAGCCGCTGTTAAAGTGTGCTATCTAACTGAGATATGCGAGAAATGGGAATATACGAAGCAGCTTCATACAACGTTCGTATACAATTTCAAAAATATTTTTTTAAAAAATAGTTGTTTATTCGTTTATTCAGTTATTTCATTTCAACGTAAATTGTAGATCTGTTGTACGTTGGTATCGTGAGTCGCACTTTAGATACGCACTTTAGGTATTTAGATACGCTTAAATTTATTTAGCCATCGCCAGTTAACAAAATCCCTATTGCCATATAAAGACATCTACAAAAATGCTTGCCTTAGTAGCATTGGAACCAACGACCTATGGTTAGAGACGAAAGCTGAATCTTGGCCTGGCTAATTTCGCCTATCTATTATGAAAAAATTAACATAATGATAAATTTAAAAATAAATAAATAAAATCTCTACCGTCGAAAAATAAAATGCGCAAATTAAAGAAATTAATTCAAAAACCAATCACCTTCTAATAGCTACCTGAACAGTGTGCCTAAGGACACAATGTGACATTTTTATGAAACAATAGTGAATCCTTTGTTCTGAACTTTTTCATTACACAAAGAAACGCAAGATAAGCAACATGATAGATAAATTACTGAAGGAATGAAATTACGACTCAGAAGCACGGACAGACCACAGCACATCAAAGTACATGTTTATTAGACCGCCTGGCCATCATCAGCCATGACGTCAACATTAGACAAAGAGGTAAATCACTACATAAGCTTTTTTTAGGATTTTCTATCTAAATCATATTCCACGTGTAGTTTATGTAAGCTATATATAGCCAGGGGTTTGAAAATATATTAATATTTATGTTTCTTAGTAGCGACGTGGGATGGTAGAGTTAATATTGCTTCAGGCGCCAGCGCAGAATTTAGACATATTTTACAACAACTAGTCTGAAAGTATTTTTAATTCTTTCCTGAGTTCAATAACTCCCATTGTTTTACATATATCCATAATTATCCGTAGAAGGTTTATGGGTAACTAGAACTTGAATGATTTCTTCTCATATATTCTTGTTAAACTTGCGGGTTGTTACGTTCATTTTCAACCTTACAAAATAGTTCACAGAATGCCACCCGTTGTAATTCAGTATGAGAATTCTGCTAACTTATTCTAAATTGAGGTAAAGGTTAGTAATCATATTTACATGCTTACCTTCTAAAATAGAAACAGAAACGAATATTAAGAGAATCATTTCAATCCTTTTTATTGTAACCGGCACATCTGACGTATTCACAGATTTAAACCATCTCTTTAGTTTCTTCCACTCTTTATATAATCTTGTTTAACTTCTCGTTGCCGCCTTCATTCTCTCCCGGATGTGGTGACGCAAATATGATACATTAACGGGACTCATTACGTTGCAAAACTAGCTTACTACTAATAGCTGGAACATGATCGGAAAGATTCATATCAATTAATGACGCTTTAGGACGTCATGAGGAATATAAATAGCATGATATTTCTCTTTCTCTCTCTCTCTCTCTCTCTCTCTCTCTCTCTCTCTCTCTCTCTCTCTCTCTCTCTTCACTCAGTAATTTGAGAAAATATGGAGGAAATCACGTGATATTTAAGCATATTTTATTATATAATCAGAAGATTAAATGATCTTAGAATTAAATACCGTAATAATAATATTATGCGTATACTTGTATATATGTTTAGAATAATATTGTTGTTGTTGTTGTGTTTATGTTATTTCAATTTACCGTTATTTTTCGTCAGTTTTGTAATGCAATGGTAGCCAATAGCACTACTTCTTCCATTTAAAAAAAAAAGCAAATTGTTGCTTTCCCATTTTATCGCTTTATGTTTACGATTTTATCCAAAATGCAGGATTTTCCAGATTTGCGACAATATATTTTCAAAATTCCCTTTAGTAAGGCTCACGCAAGCCAAAAGATATATCGAATAGTTTTGCTTTCAGTACTATAATAATAAATCTCTTGGAATTTAAGCCTGTCTGCAGAAAGTGCCAGTTATCATTTTTACAACGGCTGATATATCCGACTTCGCTTTTTATCTAAATGCTGTTTATGGCGTGTTATCGTTTTCATTGTTACATTTATATTATCATATAAATCAAACAACGTACTCACGCATGCCCACTGAGGCAACATTATTATTCTTGGAATTCGCATGAGATAACCTAAATATTTTTTCATTAATATCACATATAATATTGCTTCTGAATTAAAGTACATGTGTCATGAAATTCAATACAGTTGTCTTCAGATTTTAATCAAGTCTTATCATTGTTGTGGTGGATAAAGCGTTGGATAATGGTTGATTATTTCGAACTTCATGAAATGGTACACGTGTGAAACTGTCTGTAGCATAACAGAGAATAAAGAAAATAATTGTAAATATTGTGTTTTTCAATTTACATGTAATTTTCAAAGATCTATGGAAATAGAGAAATTGCTGTAATAGGGAAAATATTCCGCTACAAAATACAGCAGCCAGTTCTTTGTTAATACTCTTTTTATTATAGACATATAAATCTGAAGACTCAAAACAACAAGGCATGTACTCCCTAGTTGAATAATTACAATGAGGAGTGTGCCCAGTTAAGCAACCAAACTCAATGTATGTAAAAAGAAAGAGAGTAGATAGAAACCGAATACCAAATCCCAAAGAAGAAATATTGCAATAGCTACCTCAAGACATGAAAGTTAACTACCACGTATTACAATGAAATATAATGATTATTGGACGGAGCAAAACGGAGCAGTTGGCCGAAGTTTTTGATATTTGCCGTTCTAGTAGGAAAACATGGGATTGAATAATTATAAGGGTTCTGCAAGTGAAGCAAGCTAACGATTTCATATGAAGACGACAAGGATTTGCTCTCAGAAATTTGCTATTTCAACCCGCAAAACAAGCAAGTCAGCCATATAATATATACAATTGAACAGCACACGTTGACCCTGATATCTGAAGTTGTAAACATTTTTTCCCCTTTTTCAGCTTGAAAATATGAAGAGATTACGGTGGCCGATTTATAGTTGTTGTGATTGTTGTGTTAGAATGACAATAAGGCAACTAAGACTATGAGGCCATTTTGTGTGTGTGTGTGTGTGTGTGTGTGTGTGTGTGTGTGTGTGTGTGTGTGTGTGTGTGTGTGTGTGTGTGTGTGTGTGTGTGTGTGTGTGTGTGTGTGTGTGTGTGTGTGTGTGTGTGTGTGTGTGTGTGTGTGTGTGTGTGTGAAGTAGTTCGGGCGTAATGCCAGAGTTTCTTACATGAGAGAGAGAGAGAGAGAGAGAGAGAAATATTTTCATTACATAATCAAAATCCGGAACACCTATCTATTTGAAGGCCAATTAGAAATCAGAAAATAGTTCTGATCTGAACGCAGACCAAAGTAAAACGCTTTTCTCTAAAATTCTTAACTATTGCATTATAGAAAATCCGATATGGAACAGCAAGATGCTATTTCTATACAGCCATTTTGAAGTGAAAAATGTCGATCCACAGATTAACATAGAACTAATCAAAAGTACAGACACACTATTTTTATAGAAAAACTGTCATAGATTCGCGTAATCCAACATATTCTAATGCTACTTACAGGAGAATATCTTGAAGTTTGACCACCTGCACTCGTGATTGAACTGATCTAAAATAAAAATACACTTTCGAATACTTTCAAGAATATTTTCTCTCTTTTATGTCGAGAAGTGGATATCTTGAAGAAGCAAAACACTTGCAGCCCACGACAAACTTCGTGAGACGGGTTTAAATACGGAAGAAATATTTTAAATATATTCTGAAAAACTTACGTTGAAATGCTGAAAAATTTGAATAGCTAAAATTTTTTTTCCTATTTAAGAATATCAAGGCAACGAGGATTTTGTTTTTGAAACATGCCCTCCTCTGATACATCACGAATTTCTTCATTAAAGCTACATTATGAATCACAACTGTTTGGAGAACCAATTCTTTAGGAACATGATATCAAGTGCACTTTAAGTATATTTGTAATCTACTATTTAATATTTATTTTTTAAGTAACCGAGATTTGTCTTCATCTCTCAAAGAACACATAAGCGAAATGAACGGGCAAAAAATTATAGAAGTTAATAATTGTAATAATTATTAATTTCTGTAATAAGAACACCTAAAATATAAAATAATAATTTAAAAAATTAATCACAATACTGAAATGCAAAATTAATGACAACCATACTGTTAAGTATCTATCGAAGCATCTGTTGCTGGTAAAGGTAGATCTAATGTGAAACTCGTCAGTCACCAGAAAAACCTTCCACCTCTCTTTTAAATAGAACCAACCAATCTTCAGCAAAAGCGCAAAGCTTTCTAGGAAAGTCTGGTTTTCGTACATGAACTTCGGTTTGAATCCCTTGAGATACGTCTCCTAGTCTAAGAAGTCATGTAGACGACGAATAAAATTGAGAGTGCAGTAGCGTCCCAATCTTCCAGTTATCGAATGGAGCAACAACAACAAAAACTCGACAGAAAAGCAGCAACAACAGCACAGCATCGTCGAACACTGAGGCTAAAGCTGTTATTTTACATCGTTTGAAGTAACATAATTAACAAAGTTTATTAATGAATTATTCTTTGCATGTAATTATATTTAATGATGCATGTTACTTAATGTACCCTGCTTTAAGTTGATTAAGTGCCTCTCCTTTCCTCCTTAGGGTTTTGTCTCATTAGCTTTGAAATTTGATACAACCCAACAACCCAACCTACTACTTACCTAATAACTGTATGTTTTTTGTTCTTGTTATTATTATTTCTTTATTGACATATAGTGTGGTCATTCTCTTATTTCGCAGTCAAGGTTCTCTGTCTATAGCTTAACTTCAAACCAATGGCAACAATTTTGCGATAAAGATTTTGTGCCATATGAAATAAACAACCTGTTATAGTTGTTGATGTAAATATGTTAGAAAAAGAGCTAGTTGCTTTCTCCAAGCAACCATTAATGTTTCGGGAATAAGCCCTTTAAGGCACAGCAAATCAGAATTAGCTGTAAGTTAATTCTGATTTGCTAGGAAGCAAAGCAAAAAGCGACCATGGAATCGTTAGGGTTCTCATGCCAGTCCCAAGCCTGAATAAAGGAGGAGGGTCGGTCAGATGATTGTCGATGCTCTGATCGTCAAGAAAAAACACGATTGTTATCTGATGAATATACGATCAACAGCTACAGCACTCCAGCTCGAACGTCGCCCGGATCAACAATGTCCGCGATACCAATCGAGCGATTCCATATCATACTCATTACCTGGTGGTGATACTGGCTTCAATTATTCAGTCAGTTTCCCAACGTTATCTAAATCTAGTTTATATTCATATAACTCACTACAGTATCTTATCCATCGCTGTACAATTTTAACTTTATTCATCAATACTTTGCCTTTTACGTCTTTAACTGGTCAGTTTTGATTGCCACCTTCTATTAATAGTTCTAATCATTTTTGTACACTTCCCTAGTTTTATGCTCTCCATAGTACTGTTCTATATTATTGTATTGGACTTCTAACCATTTCATCTTATCCGGCTGACTGCTTTTTTCACCTAATTACACTTTTTTTCTATATTGGTCCTGATGTATCCTTTGTTATCTTCAACATTCTTTTCTCCTGTATTAACTCAGTGGTTCATCTCTAATACATTTCTTCTTCTTGACTCCTTTCACTTGACCCCTTGACCCATTACCCCTTTCACTGTTAGATTCGAATTTTTTTTCTTTGTACACACATTTAAGTTTCTCCTCTAACAATGTTCTGTACCTTCTTCCTACTTCTGCTTCACTTATTCTTTGCTCTCTTCGTTTCTGATGATGGGGGTTTATATTTTCTTTCTTAATTTCAACTTGATGTTTGCAATCACTAAACTATGATCCGAGTCTATATCTGCCCCTTGAAAAGTTCGACACTACTGTGCAGAGTTGATGTTATCCAATCTTCTTTTAATCATAATAATATCAATCATGTTCTTGATTTTCCCATCATTTGATCGTCACGTCCATTGTCTACACTCCTTTTGATGGAATCTTGTGTTACAGGTCATCATCTCGTGGTCCACAGCAAATTCTGACATTTTTTCACCTCCTTCATTTCTTTCTCCGAAATCATATTTTCTCATGACTCTTTCCCAACCATCATTATATTTTCCGACTTTGTCATTCCAATCTCCTTCAATAATTGGTAGTACATCTTGCTTTGGTATTGTTTCTATTGTCTCTGTCAGTCTTTGTAAAATAAGTCAATATCCTCATCTGTGCTGTCAGATGTGGGTGCTTTATATCTGGACTATTGATATGTTAAATGGTTTTGCTTGAAATCTTGCTGCTATGATTCGTTCATTGACTGGTTTGTAGCCTGAGAGTGATTTTCTAGCTTTTTTGTTAAGAAGGAAACCAACTCTTGCTTCATGCATGGTGTCATGCCATGACCATATGACTTCGCATTTTTTATCTTTACTGCTGATATTCATCGCACCTTCACTAGTCCTAGTATATCACAACGATATCTCTTCATTTCCTCACGAAGTAATTCTAGTTTTCCTGATTTTCAAAGTATCCGTGAAAAATATAGACGAGAACGAATGACGAAAAAAAAAAATCAGAAATTTTGTTTGGGATAGATTATTATGATTAATAAGATTGAAATTTGATGCAAAAAAAAGCTATGATTTGAATTTATTTTGCGATTAATCTGTGTGGTAATTGTTCTTCGAATCGTACACGGATATGCTTTCGAGTTTCGTGGAGAAAACAAAATCTACACGAATTTTGTTTTTCTCGCCCGATTTGCCTCTTTGACGGGATGAAAAATCCGAAGTGAAAACTTCCCCCTCAATTTATGACAAGGTTGTTGGAAAGGTATTACTACCGATTCAACACTCTTTTATGTTTTATGTTTTTGTTATTCTAAAAATAAAATCTTCTTTCCTCTCTTTCTTGACGATCTCTTACTAGAGAGACTAAACACAGAGTTCTTTAGAAGAATAGAAAAATTCTTCATTAAATCCGTTTTATTTTTGTTGTTGGAAAATTAGATGTGCAATAAAGAAACTATTTCCAAGTTTCACATTAATTTCCATCATTTTCAATATTTAGATAAAATACCGACGTACATTAAGCCTTGACATTTTGTTTCCTAAAGGGAGTTGCTGATTTAGTCCTTTTTCGAACTATATCCGCATAATTTACTTTTATTAGGTAAAGAAAATGAAATATTTGCAACCAATGTTGCTTTCACTTAGTTTACTTAAATGTAAAAAAAAAAATAGAAAAACACACACACACACACACACAAAAAAAAAAAAAAAAAAAAAAAACTCCCATTTGGAGTGGCATATCAAAAATAGATCGCTTTTCAACTCGGACAAGCTTGATAACAAATGTTTGCTCTTCACGCTCGGAGAAGCACACTAATGTGCTTTTGTTGTTGTCATCCTACAAAGAAGTAGTTGGAACTGGTTCTAGGTTGAAAACATTTTTCCATGCGACTGATATACGTTTATTTCTTTAATAGGCGCATCTTTGTCATCCTCATCCCTTTGTTATCGTTGACGTTTTTGTATCATTTAAAAAAAAAAATGAAACGTCTAATATTTTCTATGAAATATTTCTTAAGTATTCTAGGTAGTTACAATGTTGATCCATTCATTTCAATAATTACTTAAATCTCTTTTTATAATAATTGAAAATATAAATGTAAATGTATGAAAATTATAATTTAATATGTTATAGTTGGAAGATTTTTTCTTTTTTTTTTTAAATCTAAATTTAATTAAAAATTCTAATATACTATATAATTATACACATAAATATTTAAATAACTAATTTTTTTAATTTTATAAATATAAATGAATTTCCATACAGATCCTCGGTAACGGATGGCAATGTTGTAGTCAATGACGTTTTAACTGAGACCCGGCTATTGCCGTTACCCAGCCGTGACTGGAGCTTTTAGCTCAATAACACCCTATCCACACAGATTTTGTTCAATCAGATGAAGGGATAAAGGGATAATTAAAGGGATGAAGGGATAAATTTTGGGAGATGGACTGAGTCAAGGACTCAGTCCATCTCCCAACCAAAAGAATATATATATATATATATATATATATATATATATATATATATATATATATATATATATATATATATATATATATATATATATATATATATATATATATAAAAATATATATATATATATATTTTTTTTTTTTTTTTTCGTTCAAATCTGTCGTTCAAATCTGCTTTATTTTACCTATTGGCCATAAAAATTTTAGTGGGTCACGAAGATGAAGTATTAAAATAACCGGGCCAACGAAAAAAAAAAAGGATTTGGGAAACCTTGCTTTACAGTGTTATAACGGTTAAAACATTCCTATGATATAAATATAACCCAGCAATATACGACCACGTGGAAAGAATAGGCTGTAAACAAACTGTAGATTGCTTCCGACTGACAGAATCTGTGTAACAAGATTGTGTGCGATAACAGGCAAGCGTTGTTTACCGAGCGGTGTGTAGCGGAGGATGACAGCGGAGATCTAGACGACAGTATGAATACCTTGGAAACGTTACGCTACTAGAACGGTCACACTTACCCATGAGTCGTGGACTTTTTATGATCATGATGTGCACTTGATGTTGTAAGTCTACAGCACCTTAATAGTACTGCTGGTGGATTAAGGTTCAGATAACTCGGAAATCCTGCTCTAAAAACCAAACGTGTTATTGTTTTAAGCCACTTCATGTGTTTGGATCTCTGCTGTCATCCTCCGTTCGACATCGCTCGGGACACATAGTTTGCCTATTATCAGCCATCTTGTTAAGCAGATACTGTCAGTCGGAAGCAAACTACCGTTTGTTTACAGCTTATGCTTACCGAGTGTCGTTAGTCACACTTTATCGCCGGATTTTTTTTCTCATGGGAATATCTTTACCATTACAACGCAGTGAAGGATACCATTTTAATTATAAAGATGCATTATGCAGAATGATGAGATAAACAGTACATCAAGTGGACGTCTGAAATGGCTGGAAAGAAGTTGTCGATGCTAGAGACAAACGAAAAATGGAGGTAGAAGTTGTATCGAAACACAGCATGACTAACATTACCCCCGTATTATAGCAATAGACCACCATTGAGGATAACCCGACTGTTCGACAAAACAAACAGCTATCACTATGATTGGGAGGCAAAAATATTAACAACTAAATAGTGAGGAAATGGATAAAGGAAGCATGAAGTAGTTGAATCCCGGTTTGATCTTTCAAGCGGGTAGAAAATAGACTATATATCGATAACAATGCTAAACCATGAACCCGTTATATTCAGTATGAACAATGCAAAGGGTGAAAATGGAATAATGGTTTTCGTAGAACCGCTTATGCTCTTTGATATTCTCAAGGCTGAGGATGAATAATACCGCTTATCGAAACACATTTGCTGACTAAGTACATCCATTTGTGTTAAACCGTTTACGTAACATGTGATAGACACTTCCATTAAGTAACGCAATATTACGCTTTGCGGAGAAATAGTTATACGTGAGCAGCGAGTCGATTGCATTCAACCGACAGGCTGCAGTTATCAGCTGAATGTATAAACGAGAAAAATAAATAAATAAAAATGACTAGCAGAGTCACGCCAAAATATGCTGTTATATTCTGTAATAGTATGATAATGAAATCCAGAAGAAAAAATGAATTTAAAAAATATAAGAATCTGTTAAAAACAAGAATATCTTCGAATCTGCTGAAATAAATTTCACCGGACTCATATTTTGTATAAAACAAAACAAAACGGAAAATTAAAAAAACAAAAATAAAACTACTGCAAATCTTAAAATGCAGGAAAAACCATAACATTAAAAGGAATATAAATATTATTTAAAAACTTTCTCCACTAATTTCAGTCAAAGAAGAAATAAATTTTTCCTTCTTAGGAAAGCATAAAATTATAATTAGCCACAATTTCCATGTGTGTTGAAAGCATAAGTATCTTCTACTGCAAATGCAATTAAGATAACTTGAAGAATAAGTTGTTGTTGTGTTTTTTCCTTTTTATTTTGATAGCATAAAATTTGTTTTACTACTTGAAGTAAACGGTTGCAAACAAAATATAATATAAAAGAGAAATAATTAAAAAAAAAAAGACACTGCATTTCAGCCACTTTGATATTAGCTGGTTTTGTAGACAGTTGCTTCATAGACAGTTGCTTCTGGTCTTACGACAGAAGCAACTGTCTATGAATCACGTGTTTAATATCTGTCTGTGAATTATGTTTGTTTTCTGGCTAGGTGTCTGGTCACGTGTAAAGAGCCCAAGTTTCTGGGAAGACTAGCCCTCCTACTTCGTTTATTAAGATTTACTACATCGAGTAATATTAATTAAAAGGGGCGAGTCCCTCTGACTTCATCATTATAAAAGGAGATAATTCACATAAATTCAATTTTAAAAAATTGTTTTTTCTCAGATAATTAAATACTTTGTTCGGGCTCTAAAGTACAGCTTTAAGTTTATATGTAATTTGAGGCTAACACAATTAGAGTAATTTTACAATTGCATTTTTCCATGTTTATGACACTTTTCTGTTCCTGGAGTATCGGAATTCTCATTCTATCTGCATAAACATTTCTAAATGTTTCGTAATCGGAATGCACGCTTACATTATGGCACTAGTAAATTAATTATGTTGAATGTGCTATAATTGCTTGCTTCATTTAAAAAGGTAAATGGATCGTTTTAAAAATCAAATTTCAAATTTCTTTTATGTGTATCCAACTCATACATCGCGATAACATGGCTGTTATTGTTACCCTTTCCTCTTTGGCATCACCTAAGCAACAAACGCTACTAGAAAAATGTCGCATTTATTCTTCTGGACAGTTTACTTCTTTCGCGAGATGAAAAATCAGCATTTCTTGAAGGATAAACCCTGCTCCTCTTTCATGTAACAGATCAGCTAGCTCACCTTCTGTTGAAAAATAAAAAGTTCTCATTCTGAGATGCGTGTTGGATCCAGGTGTTTGCAACTAAGGCATTCTTGATACAGACTGAGCCACAAAGATCCGATAAATCTTATTAACTTTTTACAAGGCGATTTATATGACAAATACTTATGGATTTATTATTATGTCTTCTTCTTCTTGTTGTTTTTCGTTTTATCGCAACAATGTGATGTCGATTTTTCAAATTCTCTCTTTCCCTCTAGCCATCTAATAAGGTTGTTTCTAACACCATCTCTCCTTGCAACCCCACTTATCCATCTCATCATCTCCGTCGCTTCAAATCTTTCTTCACGCTCTTTTTTTTTATTTACTACTCAACATTTTGTTGCATATATAGTGGTGTTTACTACATGCTTTTTTATAAAAACGATATGATATTCTGTCCAAATGTGTGTATTGAAAGTCAAAAATATCTCTATTTGGCGTATCGATGAATAAAAAAAAAAACTAAGATGCAGATCAATTTTTATTCAAATATTATGACTCTAGTAATGAAAAAACTTGTACATGTTGGAGATTACTTTTAATACTGCATGCATAAAACTACCATGTAGTTTTTTTTAATATAAAATATCCATTAAACGTAGAGATTTACATTTCAAAGAAGTCATCGCCATTCCTCGCGAGCTATTAACAGAAAGGTTTTAACGTTCTGAAAGAATTCAATTTGTTTTTGTAATTTATCCAGGATTTTTTTCGAAATCCCCAAAATAAAACTATTCACTGGCAAATATAATGGCAAAGTTACCTCATTTACTTGAAAAAGGCTTTTGTTTTATATTTCTGATATTTTGAAATGTTGAATACGAAAAATATTTTGATCTGTATAGATAATCTCCATATTCTTAATTATAATACTGAAATTATTGCGAATTTCAGAATTAATATTATCTGATTCTAAATGCTACTTTCAGTTGACAAGAAATGGTTCTGTTGCAATAGCAAAATTGAAGTCTTATATTAATAGAACCTGTAAGGATCAGGGAAAGCAGCGTTTGCACTCCATACCATTTCACCGCATGAAAACAGACCTATGTTTAAATTTAGTCGCCGTCTAGAGGAACATTTTTTAAATCTTTCTTCAACCAGTTCCCTAGTTACTCGATATCTTGCACGGGCAACCGTTTTTTTTTTTCTCCCGAAAACAGGGTTTTTCGTCTTGTAAACTCAATATAATCAATCGTAGAATCCACACTATTTCAGACATTAATATACTATGTTAAGGTTAGGGATAGGAGATGGTGCACTTCTTTGCTTTTCGCTAGATGCCGTTTATAATTATAATTAGTGATAGTCTTGATCCAGATATCACTGATTGGCTACCGGTCGAAATTAAACTGTTTGCTCAGTCTCCAAAAAGTTAGATAGGACTAAATGCCCTGGCCTACACATAAGGAAATCAAAGGAGTTAGCGGAGTTTTTTACTTTTTTAAATTTTTAATTTAATTTTTATTTTAATTAATATATATATATATACCAGGGGCCTCTCCCCCTCCCCCCGGCGCCTACGGCGCCCAACCCCTGAGTTCCGGGCTGGTAAGCCGGTAAGAACCGGTAAGACAAAAAACGTGACACAAAAACGTTTCAAATTTCGCCTTATCTTTTTATATATATATAGTAGATATATGAAAATCTAGCTACAGGTTTAATGCAAATACTAAATGCAATATGCCATGTAAATGGCTGAAGTATTATTCTTTCTAATAAATTATTTGCTTTACGTTAAGATCTGGACAATATCTACCGACTCCAAGGAAAGAAGAGTTACATTCTTTCCTTACATTGTCCCAAACAATGCTTAGTTCGAAATAGATATCAAATCACCTTTAATACTTCTAGGGTGATTAAATGAGAAAGAATTTGATCAATCATGTCGGATTATCGCCCATGATTATCTGGCAATGTAATTCGTAAGAAACAAATTTGTGTTCGCTATTCGTCATAACAATTGCATTGGAATCTTTATTGTCTTAGTCTGAAAGCTGGAAAACACCAACAAGTGAGGAGTAAATTAGATTCTTCGACAACAATTACATCACTTGAACTAACCTGGTCCGAAGGAAATAAATCCAAACAAATGATTCTCTGAGATTGGATAGTGATAAAGAAAACAAATGAATGCCACAGGTTGATGAAACGGTATGCTCTGCTTTTATTAAATGCCATATTTTAAATCCTAAAAAACATGAAAAAACATTATTACTATTAAAATGTAAATTAAATATGGGTTGTCTATTCATAGGAGAAGAAATATATATGAGCTGCTTAGCTCATCTTAAAGCGATATTTATTTCAAGAAAAATTCCTAGAGAGACTCAGTTTATGAGTTACATTTCTTTTCCAATAAACTCAAACCACGTTTACGGATTCTATCAAATCGTAATGATCAATTAACTGAAATTGGTTTTTCTTTTTACTGATATGAGTATAAGCTCCTCGGGCAATTACTGACTAGACTCGAAAACCAAACAAGGACGAAGAAAAAAAAAATAATGTAAGTCTGATGAAACATTTCCTTTTTTTTTTTTTTTTGCTAATATATAGCCGGTCAGGAAGGATGAAGGTTGGATGAGGGAGCAGGGATTTTAGAATGATGAGA
The DNA here is from genome assembly GCF_054136105.1 of Typopeltis vanoorti. Classification (NCBI taxonomy): domain Eukaryota; kingdom Metazoa; phylum Arthropoda; class Arachnida; order Uropygi; family Thelyphonidae; genus Typopeltis; species Typopeltis vanoorti. The sequence goes on along the minus strand of NC_143556.1, from coordinate 47,269,344 downwards.
AAATTAGCGAAAGGATATATTGAAGTCTAGGTAAGTGAGTAGAATTGGATTCATGCGCAATATATTTCTTTTGGATGAAATAAGTTAAGCACAAGAAGAATGAATAAAAGTTATAACCACAATAAATGACAATGGATCCATCTCTTTTTAGAACTAAAGAGATCATGATGAAGCTTAATCTCGCTTCATATGTACGATATAAAAAAAAGTCTGATAAAAGTTCCTAAAATATTACCAGTGATATTTGAAAAAAAAAATAAATAAATAAATTTCGTCATTTCATGAAGACGTCACTAAATATTCCATTTTGAGAAAATATCTTATTGACCTCTACAGTTATCCGTTATATGCCATTATCTGGGCATTATTTGTATTGTATAATCAGATAATCCTCAGATAAATTTAATATGAAGCCTTGACGATGCAAGCTGAGACATTTCACTTTAACTGGGATCAACACAAAGAAAAAAAAATACATCTATTACAACTACAATACTTAAAAGCATGAAAGCAAAAATTGTAAATATTTGTGAAACTTCATCTTGACCATATTAATATTGTGTGTGTTTGTGTGTAGGGGAGTTAATATAAAGGGTAAAATATTTTTGATAAGTCTGTGGTATGGCGAAAACCAGTACAGGAAATATAAAAATGTACATTTGTACAATGTACAGTGTTCAGAATGTTATAACAGTTATGAACGTGATTTTGGTTCATCAGAAAATACTGAGTACATACTAAAATTATTAGCGAACAGACTTAAAGTTTTTTCTTTCACATCGGAATACCTTAGAAGGACAGATTCTGATTCCGACGTAGAACATAAGACTACAAATGGACAAGTAATGTATCTTTTGAACTATGACAGAGTTACGACCGAAAACTTTTCACATTTAATGATTTGGAAAGAGATTACATTTCTCAAAACATTCCGAAGAAGTATTAGACACATCCCCACTAAAAGGACTTATTTTGTCAAGAAATATATTTTACGTTGTACAGAAATAGTAAAAGAATGTTTTCGGTATTTTAGCAAGTTATTTCTTAGATATATTGAAAGGATAGTGACATCAGTATAGTAGGAAGCATTTTTGACACAGATAACTGGAGACGTTACAAATTTCTTCACAAGTCTTAAATGAGTTCTTTTCATAACTGAAATATATGAATCGTTTATTGATTTCACAGAAAAAAACTAACAATAATGTCAAGGTGCCTCTTGAAAAAGAATAGCAGAAATCATGGTAGGAAATTCGGCTTTCTTTCCAACTAAAATACCAAGTAAGAAGCTCTTTATATCTGGTGACAAAAATATAGGCTGAGACAAGTTATGAAATTTGAGAAAACAAAATCAAAGCACTCTAATTTTTATTAGTGCAAACTCTTAATAAGGAGATTGTCTCGAATTTATTTATCATATTGTTAAGAATGATTTAAGAAACTCTTTTTTTTGTGCCAACTGATAGCCCCAATTATAAACAAATTGTTGTGAACATGTCAAATTTTGCTCCACCAAATTAGAATAGAATCAGAACGTGAAGATTATTTGTTTGCTTGTTTATTAAAATTCAACATATTTATTTTAGAAACTTAAGATAATAAGGGACCGAGGAGTTTTCCATCTGTATTTCAAAGAGATGGAAATAAATCAAGATAACTGTAATTCAAATATGGGGGATGATTACTACAGAGTTTTAGAAAGGTTAAAAAGCTGAGAAAGAAGTTTATTTAAAAAGTAACAAAACTATAGAGAATTTATGAACTATAATCAATAATACAAGACTTATTGTTAAATTGACCATATATTTAATACGTACGCATGTTCGTACAAATTGCCTACCGGTTTCGCTAGTAACTGACTAGCTTTCTGAAGGCTTGCACAGTACAAAAAATGGTAAATGCGAAAAAGGTTTAAGAATACAAAAAAACGTTAGTACCGTTAGGTAGCTAAGGTAACACGTTCGCGTGACATTTCTATTATTATTATTATTATTATTATTATTATTATTATTATTATTATTATTATTATTATTATTATTATATTCATGATGCTGAGTAGAAATGTCACGCGAACGTGTGACCTTCTTCTTCTTCTTCTTATTATTATTATTAGTTGCAAAGTAGATCTTTTCTTGTGAATTAAAATTTAAAGTACATCAGTGATCTCCGTTCTTCAAGACGAACATATAGATGTAAAAACTGTAAGTATATGTTAAGTAATAAGTAAAATATAATTATTCAAAGTTCGAAGTATACGTTGGTCAACTACGCGAGAAGAGAACAAAGGAGGACGCCATATTAGAAAATACAGCAAGATCGTCAAACAAGAAGTATGAAGTGCTACAAATGCCAAGAAGACCTAACGGGGGAAGAAAACCACGTAACATGTAGGAACTGCCAAAGAAACATGCATTTTTTATGTTCAGGATTGTCCGAGACTACCTGGCAGCGAAAATCAAACAAGAATCGTGACGAGTGGAAGTGTCCCCATTGCAGAGATAACAAAGGAACGTCGCCTTCGACCGCAAGCGGAAAACAGCCAACGCAGAAAACAATCGCAGGCAGTAAACAGCTATCAACAACAGAGGGAATTAAAAACAAAGAAAACAACAACGGAAACCCAGGTGAGCCATCTTTAAATGCATTACTTGAAAATAGATTACAAAACCTAAAAGATTGTTTAATCGATTTTGTTGGAGAACTATTTAAAAAACATACCGCACAAATTACAGAAAAATTTAACCAATACGAGGCATTTATTAAATTTAATAATAACTCGATAGAAGATATGTTACAGACCGTTAGAGAAATTAAAAACTGCGTCAAAGAGCTAACTGAAAGGCAGCATAATTTAATTAAAGAGACAACAGACCTACGGCAAGAACTGAACTTTCTAAAGCAACAGTACGAGCTCTCAAACCAACAATAGCACAAAAATGACTTCCTCATAAATGGTCTCCCAGAAATAACTACGGAACCTCTAAGAGACACTGTAATACAACTAAGCCAAAAAATCGCCTCCCCCATAGAACCAAGAGACAGTGCATCGGTTACCACAAAAAAGGAAAAGAGAAAATAATACCCGTCCTTCTCCCGTCGTAGTGCGACTCACCAACAGCCAAACAAAAACTACACTTATAAAAGCTAGCAGGATTAAAAATCCAGTAGCAAAGGATCTGAAAGGAGACCACGACAAACACCCCAATATATTTGTCTGAATACCTTACTCCACACTATCAGAAAATATTCTACCAAGCAAGGAAAGTAAAAACAGAAAACAATTACCAGTTTATATGGATAAGAGACAGCAAAATATTCCTTAGAAAGACACAAGACTCAAAACCAATCGAAATAAAATCCGTAGATGACCTCAACAGGCTGTCACATTGAAAGGAATATTGACAACTCGTAAAGAAGGACCAGCACCACAACCAACATGAATGCACACCATCAAGCAGACGTAATCACCCCGGAACATGATAATTGCCACATTCTGAAATCAATATCAGAATGGAAACAACTGACAATCCCCAAAAAAGGACTATCTAATCTCCACATCAACATCAGAAGCATTCAATAATACTGGCTGACCCTGCAAGCTTATCTGAAGGAAGATATAGACGAAATAGACATTTTAATACTGACTGAAGTATCTACGACAAACGAAGCGGCATCCTCCTACCAAATGCCACACTTCCAACAACACAAACACTGCAGACAAACAAAACGAGGCAGTGGTATAATAATATTTACCAAACATAAACTAGAAGTAACAGAAATAAACTATAAATTAGAATACGCAGAAAACATATGCACCGAAATTAAAAACATCAAACAAGTAAACTCCCTGATATTAAACGCAATATACAGACCACCCAACTTAAGCACCACAAAATTCCTAGAAGAACTAAACAGATGGCTTTCGGCCACGAAAGTAGGCACCTCAAAATACTTGATAATAATAGGAGACATTAATATAAACATTAGGAACATAAATAACAACACAGAACAATACCTAGACCTATTATCGGCATATAACATAACCCCATCCATACAGTCGTATACACGAGAAGAGATAATCGGAAACACAACAACCTCAACCTGCATTGATCATATAAATATAAGGGCCCCTCCAAACAGCCACACAGCAGCCGTCATAACATGCAAACTAGCAGACCATTATTTCACAGCATTGCAATTACACGCTGAACCAGAATCCATAAAAATCACTGACACTACAAAACAGTATCATAGCATTGTAAACGAAGCAATAGTGAACGATGAAATCAGAAAAACAGACTGGACGCAGATAGCATCTTTAGACTCTGCTGAAGCTGAATATAATAATCTTAATCTTGCATTTAACAAAATATACAACAAAGCATTAACAAAAATAAAAATACGCCCCCAAACGAAACAAAATCCATGGATAACAGACAACATACTAACAGACATACAAAGAAAAGATGCCCTATGGAAACAACTTAAGAAGTCACCGAACAATATCGCTTTAAAAGCTGAATACAAAAGAAAACGGAATCTCTTAACAACCCAGATTCGAACGGCAAAAAGAAACTATTGCAGCAACAAATTAACAACAGCACAGAATGACATAAAGGAAATCTGGCACCTGATTAATGAAATGCTGGACAATATACACAGAACCACTGCCACAGAAACAATAAAACAAAGCTTTGCCTGCGACCCCAAATCCCTTAAACAGCTGGTAAACAACTTTAATCAGCACTTCGCGAACTCTGTCCAAAAGCTACAAGAAACAACCTTTCCTCACACATACGAACATTCTCCACTAGGTCCACGAGCAATCCAGTCGATGTGGTTCCCCACAGTAACAAAAGAAGAACTATCACTGGCAATTCAACAAATTAATCCTAACAAAGGACCGGGGATAGACGGAATCAGACCAAAAGACATCAAGAAACACTCAACCGACCACTTCCAGTTATACAAAAACTGTTAAATAAAATCTTCGAAACGGGACACATACCAAACACTGAAGACTGCACTAATCACATCCATATACAAACAGGGAAAAAGAAACATAATAAGTAATTACAGACCTATCGCCACGCTGCCTGTAATCAACCAAATCATGGAGCGCATCGTACATCAGAAACTCTCCACATACGTTGAAAAATTTCAAATCATACCCAAAACACAATATGGCTTTCAAAAAAATAAAGGAGCAGCAACACTCCTGGAAGACTTCACAGATCTAATAAACGCTGCATTGGATAAAAACAGAATAACATTAGTGGTATTCATTGACCTAACAAAAGCATTTGACACACTAACACATAAAACCTTGTTAACGAAACTTACCCATATCGGAATTGGAGGTCGTCTACTCCAGTGGTTTAAAGCATACACGAAAAACAGAAAGCACATCACACGTATAGGATCAGCACGCAGCAAAGAGGTACATGTAACTTGTGGAGTACCGCAAGGAGCTGTCCTATCTCCCATTCTATTTAACATATACACACACGACATAAGCCAACTCCCCCTAAAAAGTAAAATCTTCCAGTATGCAGACGACACTGCCATAGTATCCATTCACAACAACGCAAATATCGCTTACAAAAATATGCAACACGACATCAATCAAATCACTAACTGGTTAACCGAAAACGGCATATATATAAACCCTGGAAAAACAAAGCTAATGATATTCAAAAACCCCCATACCCTGCCCATAGAAACTAAATATCTCACTATCAAACATTCATTCTCCTATACATAAAGTGCAGAACCTAAAATCACAACCATCACACAGGTGAAAACAACACGCTACCTTGGACTTCACTTCGATGCAGACCAAAGTTGGAATAGCCATACAAACTACCTACATACCAAGCTTAGGATAATAGCAAGCAAACTATACAGATTAAAAGACATTGCCCCAGCCCACATAAAAATACTAATCTATAAAGCATTATGTGAAAACATTTTAAGATATGCCATCACATCATACGCATTCTGCGCAGACTACAGACTTAACAGGCTACAATGGTTGCAAGATAAAATGATAAAACTGATATTCTGGGAACAACCCACTCTTATACAGGAAGCATGGACAAAACACAAAATATTTAAGGTGAAACACTTACGCCACTACACAGTCATGTTAAAACACTACTACAGCCCAACATATAGAGTAACCAGAACAACATATCAAATAACAAGACCACAGTCAACAAACTACATAACATATAAGTACAACAATCACCACGGCAAAGCCACCCGAAACTTCTACGTACCTGACATGATAAACAAACTGCCGTTCGACAACAGAAACCTAGGAACATACAGAGAGCTGAAACAGGCACTATATAAATATTATAGCGAGAATGAAAATTAGAGCAATTCCTGTTTCTCTCTCCACCACCACACATACACACACACACAAACCATGACAACCCCCTCTCAAAAAACTACCACTACAAGAACACAAAGAAACAAACACACCATGTCTAAATACAACCCTATTTGCACAAAAAAAAGTTAAACTGTAACAGCAGTCAAAGTGTTTCAAACACGTACCAACAAACAGTAAAATCAACACCTGGCTTGTGACCACTATAGGAACACAACCATGAAACCACTACCCTCTGTCATCTATTATCTTCCTCAGATAAGCTCTGCTAAGCTTCGAGGAAGAAAATTACTAACTTGCAAGTATCTGTTATACACACTTGTAATGTGTTATAAATATTATATACATATAATTACTACAGCAACTATGTATGCAATTCATCTGAGACAAAAAAAAAAAAAAAAAATTGTATAATCCTTATTGTAAATACTGTAAAAAAAAAAAAAAAAAAAAAATTATTATTATTATTATTGAATAGTGTGTATATGCTGCATTACTGCATTGTATCGTGAATTGTGTGCACATTGGTGCCAATCCATATTTAGCTAGTTTAAAAAAATGCATTTTCATATTTATAAAATATACTCTGCGTTTTGTATGTCGAATTTTCGTACTGTACAGAAAAGATAATATGTTTTTCATTGTGTGTGTGCAGATACTCTGTGTGATAGTAAACCTTATCATTTTCATTGTAAAAACAGATAAGTCGTTTATAAAAAAAAAAAAAAAAAATTATTATTATTATTATTATTATTATATTCTAAATTCAAAAATTCTGTATAAACCTTATTGTAAATATTGTAAATATTATTATTGTATGTAATTTATACTTAGACATAATAAAATGTTTAAAAAAAAAAAATTACTATTATTATATTCATGATGCTGAGTAGAAATGTCAGGTGAACGTGTTACCTTAGCTACCTAACAGGTACTAACGTTTTTTTGTATTCTTAAACCTTTTTTGCATTTACCATTTTTTGTACTGTGCAAGCCTTCAGAAAGCTAGTCAGTTACTAGCGAAACCGGTAGGCAATTTGTACGAACATACGTACGTATTAAATATATGGTCATTTAACAATAAGCCTTGTACTTTTGTAACATTTTATGACCAAAAAACATGTATAATTTAAATATAATAAATAATATTAAGAAAAATCAAAATTTCTGTTTAACTTTTTTCTTGCCTTTTATGAATAATTTCAATAGATGATACAAGTGTTATAGGGTATTTGCATTCAAATTATTATTAATATAATGTTGATGCTTATGTCAAAATAAACAGCTGACATGTTTTCTGAACTCTTGAAAAATTTCGACGTGACAGAAAAATTAGCAATATCGGAGATAATAACTATTCCAATTGTGGTAATTTTTCTATTTATAGAACTTCTTTTTTTTAATGCGTAGTTACTTCATTCACTTTCATATGCCAATAAAACACTAAGCAAATATTGCGAAACTGGTCCTTTATTTAACAGCGGAATTCTTTTGCTCTCAAACAATAACTTCTTTGCTCTGTGGAGAAGAATAAATTATTCTTAACACGAGCTGAGCAGAAACTACTGTAATCGACATCATACTAAGCTAACATAAACTTCTAAAGACATTTCATTTTTCATAGAGGGAAGTGAAAAACAGTGTGATTTGGATAATCCTCAAGGTGGCCCTGGAAACCTTTCCGTTTTCTATGCATCAGGGTTTTGAAAGAAGTAAAAGTCTGACGTTTAAACAAGGGTTATATATGGCGACCATCTTTTGTAGTCAGCAGATTCCCAAATTAAAAACCAAAAGGAAAATTATAGTATATGATATTGTCGTTAAGAATATTTTTAAAATTTAATTTATTTACTTATGAAGAATACTTATTTATTTTTACTATTACTATTTTTTGGAAAAAGTATCGAAAACTGAAACAAATGATAAAGCAGCTGATTTAAAATATGCAGAGTAATATCAAAAAATATATATACATATACTCGTAGATATACTACAGTAATATCCAAATATGTATATGTTTCCATGAAATGTATAGTTAAACTGTCACGCAACTGAAATAAATCGTAACCATCTCCAGGTATACAGATTGTTGAGAAATTAGGATAATTAGATAACGTATTTTTGTTTTACTACTGCATAGATGTGACCTATCAAGTAGCACAACAAGGTATAAAGACAATGTAAATATGCCGGAGGAGTGTACTTTTGTACACTTCTCCGGCATATTGAGTTAGGATTAGCAAATTCAATAAGCTCTTAACATAAGCTCAGATATTATTCGTCACTCATTTGATAGATTTGAATTACTATATCATGATATAGTAATTACTCCATGTCAGTGCTCTATGATAACATCATCGGAGTACTGACGAAATGAAACTCAATAAATAATTACACTAACATCAGTTATTAGAAAGAGACAAAGGCAGAGTTGCACCTACCATCAGCCAATGCATGATTGGATTTTTTTTTTCTATCAGTACTTCAACACACCTACAACAGGAAAAAGTAACAGAACATGACGCTCTGAATTACATAGCCTTAGTTTACGTGAAAGAGCCACCACAGTTCCCCAAAACTGCACAGTAGACGTATTTTATCTTCAACAGAATAAACCTTTTCTACCCATAATATTTCTGCAACGCAGAACCTCTAATTCATATTTTTGTGAGAAGAAAGTTCAACGTATATATTGAAAAGCTTTCATAATGTAATTATTCATTAACTAATACTGTTCTTGATTCTCTTAAAAAGGAAAATCATAATTAGGCTTAGAGAAAAACGAATAGGTATCTATTCATTTTTTGATTAAAATTAGGATAACGTAACGTTAAGTATTATCCTCAATGAACAAGCCAGTAGTGATACATATAATGATATAGTGTTTCGCTATATGAGTTTTTAGAATAATAATCTTTTCGGATGTAGAACTGTATTAAATTATTTCATCCTATTAGAAGAAAATAGATACAGTTGTTTTTTAGTTATATCTTGTTCATGGAGAGCGTGTATCTGATCATATGAGGACCGTTTAGTTAATTAAGATTTCTGCGTATCCTCTCCAAACAGATATTAATGTTATTCACATTAATGCTATTAATGTGAATAGCATTAATTAGATAATGTCACCAATATCTAATTAATGCTATTCACATGCGCATTAATTAGATATTGGTGACAAAGCTTTACCCAATGTTTAAACGCATACCATCAAGAGTGCTTCGTGTAGCATGTGCATTAATTAGACATAGTTTGTGTCAAGGGAAATGGCTATATATACATATCGTAACATGAATAAAAAAAAAGGACAGTGCGTCACCTTAGTGCTTTCGATAAATTTAATGAACATGCATTTTTTATTTTTTCAGTTTTGATGTGAGGAGTTAATGAACAACGTGTATGCAACAAGTTTTGCTCTCAGTTTGGCAAAAACATATTATTATCGGAAAATTATCGGATCCTTAAAACAGCTTACGGAGATAATATATTAAGACGCTTAAAGGTATTAAAGACCCCCCCGCAGTGGTAGGGAGAGAGAGAGAGAGAGAGAGAGAGAGAGAGAGAGATCAAGTGAGAAGGAATAGAGGACGACCTCTGTAAAGATGGGAAGAGACCTTAACAGGCTACTAGGCCTATTACTGGGAAGGAAGAAGATATTAAAAAGTGTAAAGATATTTGAAGTTTAATTGAAGATAATCCTTGCACTGGACGACCATCGACATCCCGTACCCAGAGTTACCTGGTGAAACAAGAATCTTAGTTGGATCCAGCAAACAAATCTGACTGAAAATTTAGAAATGAGGAGGACTGCTGCAAAGTTTTAGATCGAGATGTAGCATTTGGGACCAAAAGAATTATCGACTTGCAATTTGTGAGGAGTTCAAATATCGTCTTGTGCAGGTTCTACATTTCATCAAGAGCATCATCACAGTCGTACTTCACCCATCAGAGTTTGCCTTCTTTTTATTGTCTAAGCTAAACTATGAACGTAAAGAACAAATGTTTTTAAGACCTAAATGGAATTTTGCAGAATGCGACAGAATATCTCAAACTCAATACTTTAGAACTGTTCCAGAGATTCTTTCAAAAGAGGCATAAACCCTGGAGAATATTTCGAAGAGGATATACGTTTCTGTAGGTCATGACGTTCCGTACATATTTTAAATAACGTTTTGAGCAGACTTCGTATATACTGTATATACATGTGGAGGGGAACTCAGAAAATGAAGTAGAGTAGTTTAAGAAAGACGCTAATTTTGGATCTTATTTTGAAATATTCAGTTTGAAAAATTCTTACAATTACATTATCACTGTTTTTGTTTGCTTTCTTTTTTATTTAGAATGCGCACATTTACTTGTGAATAAAAATATCAAGTAGACAACTCCGCAAAACACATCATGAAAATGCACTGGTAAAGCATAAGATAAAAATTATTATTTTAAGACGATGTTAATTCCTGTATACCACATCAATGTTCCACAACTAAGTCGACTTTGCTTAAAAAGTTTCGGTGCACTTAAAATAAGCAGTCACTAGGGAGAAACTACAATTTCCGTAATAATCTGTACAAGCAACGAACAGGTTCTCTAACTTCAAAGTAGATCTCTTCTGAAGTAAGAGCGGCTAAAACAAAAGGGCAATCCCTGGGGTGATCATCTAGGAAATTGAGCGGAGGGGATGAAAGGAAATAGACAACAGTTCCTTAATAAAAAAAAAGGCAAAAAAGGAAACTCGTCAGTAGTTGTGTACAAAGTAAGTTCCGAAACAATAAATAATTTTTATTCATCAAAAATTTAAACAATAATAGATAAAAAAACAGTAGCAGAAAGTGATTATCGATCATAAAAATACGAAGGCGAACGAGAGATATAGAAAGAAATCCAGATAAACATTATTAGAATACTAATGCGGTTCATTTATTAATCCTCTAGAGCAGTAGGTCTTAACCTTTTTAGTGATCGGCAACCCTTGAATCTAAAAATAAGTTCTCGCACCCTCTTGAAAAAGTGTTTCTATTTTTCTATTTAGGAAATTACATCTATTGCGCGATAATTTATTTATTGAAAAATCAACACATATATTTACTTATACATACAAAACAATATCTCTCAATTTTTAATGGCTATGTTGTTGTTGTTTATTCATAATAATACTTTTGAAGCGAGGATACTTTTATGAGAGAGCCACGTATAAGTCATCACTTGCATTTAAGCGATTTCTGGCTTTTGTTTTTATGTGCAAAAGTGATGAAAATCCCATTTCACACAGGTAGGTGGTGGCAAATGGTAAAACGTGTCTGCAATGCTGCTTTTGCCAGCTGTGGAAAAGGTTCTAACTGTGCACACCAGAATTATACTAAATCCTGTTTTACAAATTCCATTTGAATACGTGCATTGGCTCGTATTTCAATAAGATCGTCTTTTATTAAATAGCTGTCGTCCATCGACTCTGGGTCAAAATTTAGAAACTTCTCTCCCACCCCCAGTGGTGCACACACTCCAGGTTAAGAACCACTGCTCTAGAGGCCTCGATCAATTTGCGAAGTTAATATTTAGAATGTTTTCACTGTACTTTTTTAAATGCCTAATCGATAACCGATATTTTCCCATGCAAATATGAAATGCGATATATTTTAAAAATCACGTTTCTATTTACAGCATACTTTCCTGGTTTTTAATATTTCATTATTTATTTCTTAATTTATACCTTTTTATATAGATATATGTACAGTCATCCCTCGACTTACGTCCTGGTTCCGTTCCATCCCGCAGGACGTAATTCGAATCGGACGTAAGTCGATACATTAAATCAACAGAGTTATAGGGGTTAGGGACTTAAATAAGTCTACTGTCATTTTAATCTTTAAACCTTATTATAAAACTTTACTGTGAGTTACTGCCACTATAAAACAGGAGAATAATCACCCAAATCTTCCCCCACAATCACATCTTCATTATCTTCATTACCTTCTCTGTGTGAACGATCAGGCTGCTGCTCTTCTGTGTAACCTTTTTTTTTTTTTTTTTTTGAGGAAAATGTCCAATGTGCTTTGCTTATTCCTTTTCTTCTTTTCATCATAAACTTGTTCATAGCAAGCAAACGCATCATGTACTTTATTTTTTATTATTAAGTAGCGTTCAACATTAGCGTCCACGTCTTCAACCATTTTCAGAAGATCGCTAACTACAAAGCACATTTCTGCAAGACCCTTCGCTGAAAATTGTTTAACTATCTCTTCCTGTTTCTCGTTTTTCCTCTTCTACAACAGTTGATCCTCCAGTTCGACCAATTCTTCATTGGTCAACTCTTCACGTTCTATGAGTTGAATTATGTCATCATTCACTTCGAGATTCAGATTGTTTGCTGGGCACACTATTATAAACTTCCAAAATCATGCACAAACCTTTTTAATGTGTTTTTCCATATACCACTCATACATTGAGAGGTCACTTCGTCTCAAGCCACAGCAATATTTTTAATAGCATGAAAAATATTGAATGTTTTCCAGAATTGCATGAGGGCTAGTCATTTCCTTCAGTAGCGTAGCAGAAATGGCTTGTGAAAACGTTCTCCGTAGATAATAAGCCTCAAACACTGCAAGAACTCCCTGATCCATCGGTTGGATCAATGAAATAGTGTTTGGAGGGAGAAACATGACCATGAACTTGATGAAGATCACCGCTATAAGACGTAAAAGACGGATGACCTGGAGCATTATATAGAATTAATAAAATTTTAAATTCTATATTTCTTTCACACCATAGCTTTTTATTTCACTCGCATAACAGTTAAGGCATCCTCAAAGCACCGCCACAATATTTGAATCACCCACGACTTCTTAATGCTCCGATAATGAACTGGGAGTATCCTTCCTAATGTTTTTGAAGATTCGTCGATTCTCACTGTGCCATATCACAAATGGTTTCAGTTTATATCCAGTCACACCCGTAACAGAATCACAATACGAGCATTAAGAGTTTTGAAACTAGGCATAGATTTTTGCTTTTTGTGGATGTATGTCCGCTGGGGCATTTTTTTCCAAAATAAGGACGTCTCATCCATATTAAATTTTCCTTCGTAATAATTTTAACCAATTTTTCCACAACTCCTTGTCAGCCTTCTCAGCACACACGCAGATTCCCATACATTTTCACACTATACAGCGCGAAATGCTGATTGAATGTTATGAACCAACCAGAAGTGTTGAATTCGTAGTCATAATCGGGTTCTGCTTTCTCCTTCAGCATTTTGAAGAGACTTAGGGCCTTAGGGGTTATAGTCACAGTGCTAACGGATGGGGAGGGGCATGAATTTTTGGTTCAGATCCTCTATCCATGATGGAAGTAGTTTTTCCATATCACCGATAGGAGCTTGTCGTTGCTACGTCACCATCGTCGATGTAATGGAAGTACATCCTTTCACAGCCTCTACGATTTTATCATTATTTTTCAAAATGGTCGTCACTGTAGAACGAGACCATCCGAAATCATGTGCGATCGCTCTGATCACACAGGCTTACCAGGCTTCATGTTGCTTTATTACTTGCCACTTCGTTTCAAGATCAATTGTTCACCTATTTTACTGTGATTTTTCACTAGGTTTTTTGATTGTGCGTGTAGGGGCCATATTGCACGAAACATCGAGAAATATTTAACGATAAATACACAAATAACCTATTTCTCAAACACAAAATCAACAGAGGAACTGTTGAAGACACGTGCTGACTGCCGAGGGAGGATGCCGCTGAAAGCGCTGTTGCCACTGTGCATGCTTTACCTTACGCTCGCTTGCGTCTTGTTCGAAAGTATAGCCGAAAATGTTATTTATTCCTTTATGGGATCACGGACGTATCTTCGAAAGGACGTAACTCGAACGGATGTAAGTCGAGGAATGACTTTATTTCTAAAGTGGCATTTATTCATATTTTAAAAATATTACGGTTACTTAGATACTATGCAAAGTATAATTTTATCTGCTCATGTTATCCCACTCAGACACACTGAATAATATAGCTGTTTCTTATCTATAATTCTTATATATATTATACAATTATCTACCATCAATTATCTATCATCTTATCTACCATTTAATCTACATGAGAACGATCTGATCCAGCGGGCAAGCCTGCTGCATCCTGCACATCAGTTCTTTATTCGAAGTAGAAAATGGACCATCTAGATTAAGCATATATATTAAGCATATATAATGTCACATATGGAGAACAAGCGAATATAGTCTGCAGCCTGAGTACTGCCTAACTGTGCTCTGGTTAGACTCTAATACCGAATTGCCCGGTTCAATACGGTATTATAGAACGATCTATTTGCACCGACGACTTTGCAAACCATAACTGAAACGAACCAATTTTTAAACGGTGTGACTCTACCACTTTAAAATTTCTCCTGTTACCAGAGAAATACGTCGAAAAATTTCTTATAATGTGAACTGCACAATATTTTGAGATTCCTAAAAATGTTCTACAGTTGACCAGTTAAACCAAAGAGGTATCCTAAGATTCCCTTGGTGTGGTTCAACAAAAAACATTTTTCTCACAAGACCTATCACCCTATTTTTACATTTATTCACTGACTGTGTACTCACAAGTTGTTCAAGTAACCGGATTCAACTTTCACAACTCTGCAAATAACCTGCTAAATAACCATATGCTTATCTTCCCGATTTGAGACATTTGTTCTTGTTAATCCTAAGAGTAGTTATTGAAATTTTTCCTATCATCAATCTTTTTCTTCTTCATCAGACCATCGGTCAATTTACCCATTCTCATATACATGAAATGTGTACGAGATAATAGGGTATGTATCATAGAGAGTGTTTTGTATAGCTGCTATATGACTTCTAAGCTACAATAGCTAGGAACTTTGATAAACTTTGATAATAATTTTTATTTATAACTTAGAACACTTCATGACTTTTCTTGGCCATTAAGAATTCTCAGCCTAATATTATGGTACTGTAATATTATACTGTAGTTCTATATGGTCAATGCTACGTGAACAAGTTACGAATAAAGATTTGCCTAATCGTAATGGTTCAGGGGGATTTATTGTAGTTCAAATGATATCATGCCTTTAAGAAATGAAAATGTAATCACCTCGGATCATAACTGCCAAACCAAGTTTCGAAATACAAGGTGAGAAAATTGGTATTCGTGTGCATACTTCTGGAGCCGCGTCTTGAATCGAGTGGAATCGACGAAGAGATTTGGTTTGAAAAACTGGTTTCGGATCCCATTTAGTTTGCGATGATCTTTATAAGCGAGTTGAATGTGAAACTGGGTTAGTCTATCTTATACGGAAGTGACAGCATATTGTTCAGAAAACTCTGGGTTCACATCCTGCAAAAGAGACAAACGAACCAAAAAACCCAACTAATCTACACTACTTGGAAAGAATTCAACGGCAGCTCAACAGTCAAGGTTCATCGTGCCATGTAACGAGTCCTGTGTTTGTAGACAGCATACATTGGAGGAATATGATGCTTCCACGTCAACTTTCCACGTCCGTAAATGGCTGCGAGAAGGGAACTGAAGGAGTTTGTAAGAGGCGTTGTGATAGGATGTCAAGTTACAGGCCTATCTGTTTGCAAATTGTTGATAATTTGGGACATCCCAGGTCAACAATAAGTAATACCATACTGAGATAGAAGCACAAGGATTCAACTTCTAGTGCCACTCGCAGATGACGATCAACCACACTCATCAAACGTGAGCGTAGTTTGCTACAAAGAATAATATACGAAAACCGCCATTCCTCGACTGACACATTGAAAGCGAATTTCTGGACATCAACTGGACAACGAATATGCACAAAAACATTCAAAACCGAATCATTCAACATAGGTTTTCATTGTAGAACTTTAATTTGCAAGCTTGACATTCAGCCGAACCAGAATGCAACGCCGTCTTCAGTGGTGCAAATGGCATTTACAGTGGGACATGGAAGCTTTGAAAACTATGTTATGGAGCAACGAATCACTCTACACCTTTTACCGAGAAAATTGATGGAGAAGATATCCGTTGTTGGTATAGCGGACGCCCAGGGAACGTTTTACCAGAGTGTGTAACCACAACTATGAAATTAAGACGTGAAACTGTGATGATATGGTCCTGTTTTTCCTGGTCTGCCCTCGCACCTTTGTTTGTGGTGCCACGAACATTGAACTCCGGGAGATATCTGAACATTCTAAACAATGCAGTGTTTGCTACTTTATGGCGTTTTTACGGAACTGACTATTCTCTCTCTCTCTCTCTCTCTCTCTCTCTCTCTCTCTCTCTCTCTCTCTCTCTCTCTCTCTCTCTCTCTCTACACACAATGACTGTACACAATGCCCTATCTGCTGCTGTAACTGCATGTTTGTGGACGTGAACGTACCTACACGTGACTGCCTCAACAGAGTCCTGATCTCAACCCAATTGAACATCGGTGGGATTAAATAGAGCATCAAGTATAAAAACGCCCTCTCCAACAACAGACCAGTCGTCATTACATATTACATGCGTACATGAAGAATGGTCCAAAATTTCCATTGATCGCTATCTTACGCTTTTGTAAAGTATGCCCAGTAGGATTTCTGCAGTCATCTCAGCGAAAAGGAGGTCCTACATTTTATTAAGGCTGGCGCCATTGATGTTTGATCCTCACATTGTGCTGTCTGTTGAATTATTTCCAGCGGGTGTACCATGGGATAAAATTTTCAATTATTCCAAAATCATGAATTCTGATTGTGTTTTCTGAAGAGATAACTTCTATGATTAATTCACCCTTTAGTAGATGAAGAACCATCATAAGCATGGCTCCTAATGGGAACTAAAAACCTCCAAATTTATTTCAGTGATAATTATCCACCATTCTTTTAGGTATATAAAAATGTTTGAGCCAGTTTCATCTGGTGATGCTATACGTTGATATCATTTGGATGCGAGGAACCAGAATTTCTCGATTGCCACTTGGCCAGGATGAACTCTTGAGGCATTTTAGTCTTATAAAATCGGAACGAAATTTACTGATGGCTGTTTGCATTTCAAGCAAAAGTATAGATTGAGTGTGATGCTGAAGTTCTGGAGCGTAGCCACTTGCGATATTCTGATTTTTTTTTCTCTTGAGTTGCCTTAGTATACTTCAGGAAAACGATATTTTGGACAGTGTTCTGGTATTTCGGCTGGAACAAGTAGCTAGGTGTTCGGTTCAATAAGTGTTATTTTATTATTCGGTTTGAGCAAGTAAGTGTAATTGGAAATTCCGGAGATAGGAGTTTTATAATGGCTGGGCGTAGATTACTTCACAGTGACGAAAACATGAATGTGATAAGAGTTACCATGTGTAAATGATATCTGCAACGTTTTTAGAAGGATAGCTTGATATAATAAAGGATCAATCTTGTAAGCGTTGTCTGGTATCCTGATGAGTAGAAGGGCTACTCATCAGGTGAATTTCTGATTAGTAGCCCTTCATCAGAACGGCGATTCCCAGAGAGAGAATTCCCCACTCTTACATGCTAGCGCACTATGACTCACACTTGGAATGATAAATGACACCGAATTGTTCGCTAGGTGTTCGAGATGTTCAGAATCGTTACTATCACGTTGGGTCCCATGTATTATCCAGCGGCTGGCTCGAGGGACAGAGCTTTACCACTGGACCCTTAAACGGAGGAAAATCTTGGTCCGTACAGTGCATATGCTATATCCTTGAAGGATGTCACCTGCACTTTATATGAGAACAGCGAGTCGAAATAAAACAGAAACCCTTGCTCTAAAGATAAAACATGACAGCAGCCTGTTCAAGTCCCCACTGAACAAGCTAGTATTTCTTCACCAGGCCTTGAAAGATATTTCGCAACCGTCTACACGTCTAGTTGGCATATCCTCTAAGGGAGATATGTTTTTTTTCTCTTTAGAAAGAGGACAGATTTCTAACGCGAGAAAAAACATATCTCCCTTATAAATACAGGGTGTTCGGGATAAATTTGACATATTTATAATTAATTATATTTTTCCGTAAGTTACATGTATTAACACACACTTCTCTTCATTTAAAAGTTTGGACCCTTCTTCATTCATATACAAGATGTCAGAAAGGATGGATAGCTGGAACCCACCTGAATCATGGAAGAGAATAACTTGTATCATGATGATTCGTGCCCGCCATCAAAATAAGGTTATTACGACTGCTGCCCAATGCTCCCTGAATACAGTAAAAACAATCAGGCATGAACTAGAGACTTGCAATGGTGACTACGAGGATGTAGCAAGAAGAAAGATCCCTAGCAGACGATCTGA